>NW_027602162.1:22922-46675 GCF_053455715.1 Rhinoraja longicauda | reverse complement strand
GAGAGAGTCAGATATGGCTCTTACTGCTAACGGAATAAAGCTGCATGGGGAGAAAGCAGGAACGGGGTACTGATTTAGGATGGTCGGCCTTGATCATATTGAATGGCGGTCCTGGCTCAAAAGGCCAAATGGCAAATTCCTGCAACTATTTTCTATGTTTCTATGTTTCTGAACCATTGTGGACAGCCCAGACGGGTGAGTTGGTCATTACCTCTCAGACCGTCTTTGTTGTCAGGTCTGTAGGTTTGAATTAGCATCAACCTGTCAACTGGTCTGAAGTAGTTCAATAAAAAATAAACTGCAGATTGAACAGAACGTTGCCTTGTGTTCACCGGCTGGAACTAATATTCCCCACTGGGTGAATGGCACAGCACAATTGCTCAACTCTCCCTTTCTCAGATCTGAAGCTGCATTTTAATTTTCAGCATTATGTGTTATTCTTTAAATTGTGTGCCGGAGAGAGGCAATTAGTATTTATAACGATTGTTAATTAAGATGAAAATCGCAAATGAATGCATCTTCACCTGCCGTGTTTACCAGCGTGGATAGAGCAGCAAGATGGAGTTAGTGCTCATTGCAGATGAGATTAATTACAGATACTGAACGTACGTTAACCCTTTACAGTCAAACATCTGCAATAATGCAAATCATATGTTTGTTATCCACTTTGGTATAAAATATAAAACACAGGAGTTAAGATGAAATGGAAGTATCACAACCTGATGCTTAGACAGAGAAACATAGAAAAATAGAAAACAAATGGAGGAGTGGGACATTCGGCCCTCGAGCCTGCACCACCATTCAACATGATCATGGCTGATCATCCTAAATCAGTAACCCGTTCCAGCTTTCTCCCCATATCCTTTGTTTCCGTGACCCGAAGTGCTATTTCTAACTTTTGCTTGAAAGCATCCACTAAATTGGCCTCCACTGCCTTCTGTGGCAGAGAATTCCACAGATTCACAACTCCCTGGGTGAAAAGTTTATCCTCACATCAGTCCTAAATAGTAAATCTCTTATTCTAAAACTGTGACCCCCGGACTCCCCCAACATCGGGAACATATTTTCTCATACAGCCTGTCCAATCCCTTAAGAATTTTATGTTTCTATAAGGTTATAAGATCAGTGATAATGTCACTGCTTATCCCGACCCACCACTGACCACACTGATAATGTCACTGCTTATCCAGACCCATCACTGACCACACTGATAATGACACTGCTTATCCAGACCCATCACTGACCACACTGATAATGTCACTGCTTATCCAGACCCATCACTGACCACACTGATAATGTCACTGCTTATCCATAGCCATCACTGACCACACTGATAATGTCACTGTTTATCCAGACCCATCACTGACCCCCCTGATAATGTCACTGTTTATCCAGACCCATCACTGACCACACTGATAATGTCACTGTTTATCCATAGCCATCACTGACCACACTGATAATGTCACTGCTTATCCAGACCCATCACTGACTGCACTGACGTCACACACAGGTAATTTCTTTGAATCATCCATTCCAAGGACATCTCACATAACAACCAGTTCCCAGTTCCGTCGCACAATGCTCAGATATATTTTCACCAGTGAAATCATTGGCAACATTGGCCTCGTGCTGAGCCACGGTAGATGATTGAACAAATATGCAGGTTACTGACCCACAGCTAACCATTGAACAGAAACTCTGACTGTTAATGTTAAAAAACAAGTGTGATTAACATGATTTGGCTTGAAGTGGATGATCAGCCATGGTAACAAAGAATGGCGGTGCTGGCTCGAAGGGCCTAATGGCCTCCTCCTGCACCTATTTTCTATGTTTCTATGTTTCGAAGTGAATCTGTTCTCCGATCCCAGGACAGAGATCTATGGACAAGTGAGGAATGTCTTACTGCCCTATTTGTGCACACACCCTCCAGTTATAGAGACATGGGGTCAGAGAATCTTAGAGGCTTCGGCCCAGACTGCCCACACTGGCCAACATGTCTCATCCACACTAGTCCCACCTGCCTTCGATCGGCACATATTCCTATCAATGGCTAATCGATGCCTGTCTAAATGGTCCTTCAAGTTTGAGAGAGTATTTTTGTGTTAGCACCTTAATATAATACATTTTATAATGAGTAGCTTTAGTATCTCTGTACCTGATAGTACCTTTTATAGTCAGCTTTTGTAAGAAGTGAGCAAAAAAGGTCGATCAGGGCAGATCTGTAAATATTGAATACATGGACTTCAGCATTGTATTCGAGAAGGTTCCTCGTGGTAGCTTGCTCTTGAAGGTTAGATCGCATGAGACGCAAGGAGAGATAGCTGAATGGATAGCAAATTGGCTTCATGGAAGGAAGCAGAGGGTGATAGTGGAAGGTTGCTTCTCAGACTGGACGCCAGTGACTAGTGGCATGCGTCAGGGTTCGCTGCTGGGCCCGTTACTGTTTGTCATCTATATCAAAGATTTGGATGAGATCACGCAGCGGCAAGATTAGCAAGTTTGTAGTTGAAACAAAAGTGGGTTGTTTTGCAGTCAGTAAAGATGTTTGTTATGAAGTGCAATATGATCTTTATCGATTAGTCACGTGTACTGAGGAATGGTTGATGGAATTAATGCAGATAAATATGAGAAGCATAGAAACATAGAAAATAGGTGCAGGAGGAAGCCATTTGGCCCTTCTAGCCAGCACCGCCGTCCATTGTGATCATGGCAAAGCATCCACAATCAGTAACCTTTGCCTGCCTTCTCCACATATCCATTGATTCCGCTTGGCCCTAGAACTCCAGCTAACTCTCTTGTAAATTCATCCAGTGTGTTGGCCTCCACTGCCTTCGTAGGCAGAGAATTCCACAAATTCACAACTCTCTGGGTGAAAAAGTTTTTTTTCACCTCAGTTTGAAATGGCCTCCCCTTTAATCTTAGACTGTGCCCCCCTTGTTCTGGACTCCCCCAACATCGGGATTTTTTTTTCCTGCATCTAGCTTCTCCAGTCCTTTTATAATTTTATCCATTTCCATAAGATTCCATCTCATACATCTGAATTCCAGTGAATACAAGCCCAGTCTTTCCAATCTTTCCTCATTTGACAGTCCCGCCATCCCGGGGATTAACCTCGTGATTCAACGATGCACTGCCTCAATCGCAAGGATGTCCTTCCTCAAATTAGGAGACCAAAACTGCACACAATATTCCAGATGTAGTCGCACCATTGCCCTATACAAATGCAGAAGGACCTCTTTACTCCTATAGTCAAATCAAAGTATGGTATTGCAAAGTGAGGTATTGCATTTTGAGAAATCTAACCTGGGCAGGACCGACACAGTGAATGGTAGGGTTCTGGGTAGTGTTGTAGGGCAGAGGGATCTAGGAGTGCAGGTGCACAGTTCCTTGAAGGCGGAAGCACAGGTCGATCTGGTGTTGACAAAAAGGCTTTTGGCACATTGGCCTTTATCAGCCAGAGTATGGAGTATGGATGTTGGGAGGTCATGTTGCAGTAATATAAGACCTTCGTGAGGCTGCATTTGGAGTATTATGTTCTGTTCTGGGTACCGTGTTATAGGAAAGACGTTGCCAAACTGGAAACGTTCCAGGTACATTTTACGAGGATAGTGCCAGTGTCTGACCTGTCGGAAGAGGTTGAGTAGGCTCGGACTATCCATTGGAGCACAAGAGCTCAATTGCAACAAATCTGAAATCATCATCATTGGTCCAAAAATGCTCACCAAATCCACCCAAAACTTCATCCTCAACATTGATGGTCTCCCAGTATCCACCTCACCTCACATCCGGAATCTTGGAATCATCCTTGATCAAACCCTCTCCTTCGACAAACACATCAAACACATCACAAAGACAGCCTTCTTCCACCTCAAAAACATTGCCCGTCTCCGTCCATCCCTCTCCTCCACAGCTGCAGAAACCCTCATCCACGCCTTCATCACCTCCCGTCTGGACTACTGCAATAGCCTCCTCTATGGCGCACCCTCAAAAATCATCAATAAACTTCAATACATTCAAAACTCCGCTGCCCGTCTACTCACACACACCTCGATCCGTGACCATATCACCCCCGTCTTTTATAAACTCCACTGGCTCCCCATCCCCCAGAGAATCCAGTACAAAATCCTCCTCATAACCTACAAAGCCCTCCATAACCTGGCCCCATCCTACCTGACCGACCTCCTCCACAGGCACACTCCCACCTGCACCCTCCGCTCTGCCGCTGCCAATCTCCTATCCCCCCACATCCGGACTAAACTCAGATCCTGGGGGGACAGGGCTTTCTCCATCGCTGCTCCCACCCTATGGAACTCACTACCCCAAACCGTTAGACACTCCCCCACACTCACCACATTCAAAACATCGCTGAAGTCTCACCTGTTCAGTACTGCCTTCAACCACTGAAGGTCACCTCACCTACTGTCTCCTTTCTCTGTTCATTTATTTATTTACCTATTTATCTATTTATTAATTTCCCTATGTTCTCAAAATCTCTGTAAAGCGTCTTTGAGTATATGAAAAGCGCTATATAAATAAAATGTATTATTATTATTATTATTAAGAGGAAGAGGGGTGATCTTATTTAGGTGTATTGGATCATGAGAGGAATTGATCGGATAAATGCACAGATTCTCTTGCCCTGAGTACGAGAATCGAGCTCCAGAGGACATACTTTTAACATGAATAGGAAAAGCTGTCATTGGAATCGGTGGGATAACTCTTTCACACAAAGGGTGGTGGATGCATGGAACAAGCTGCCAGAAGAGGTAGTTGAGGCAGGGACAATCCCAACATTTAAGAAATTGTTAGACAGGTACACGAATAGGACGGGTTTGGAGGGATATGGATGAAACGGAGGCAGGTGGGAGCAGGGACATGTTGGACGGTGTGGGCAAGTTGGGCCGAAGGGCCTGTTTCCACAACGTATCACTCCATGACTCTATGAGCACCGGCCTGAAAAACCTCCTCTGGCAACTCGTTCCATTCACCCACCAAACTTTGTGTGATAAATTACCCCTCAGGTTCCGATGAAATGTTCCCACCTCATCTTAAACCTCCGTCCCATGGTTCTTGCTTCCCCTTCTCTGTGCGCCTGCCAGGTGTATTCCTTTCATTATTTTGTTCACCTCTAAAAGATCACCCCAGTTAATCCTGCGCATCAAAGAATAAATTACTAGCCTGCTGAATCTGTGGCTGTAGACCAGGCCCTCCAGTCCTGGCAACATCCTCGTAAATCTGCTCTACGCCCTTTGCAGATTTACACCATTTTCCCGATACTACGGTGCCCAACACTGAACACAATAATCTAAATATGGACTCACCAACGTCTTAAACAATTGCAACATGACCTCCCAACTTCAAAACTCAAAGCTCTCGCAGATGAAGGCCAATGTGCCTAAAGCCTTTTCGACCAAACTATTTACCTATGACGCTACATTTAACGCACTGTGTACCTGTCGTGCTAGATCCCTCTGCTCTACAGTTAATGCATCTTTTTGTCTCGGTTCCAGCTCATCGGGACTGACACCCCTGAATTCACAGATGGTTTCATTTCCAATCTGCGTCTGATTCTGAACAAACCTGCACTGCAGCTGAACATGAAATTATAGAAAAATCAAGACTTAACTGCTCCTCCACGTGCAGCGGCCTCCTCAGTTGTGCTTCAAATATCTGCGAGGCCCTTTTGTGTAGTTATGGTCACCATATCATGGAAATTATGTCCTATTGCCAGAGACAGTGCGGAACAGGTTCACCAGGATGTTATCTGGAATGAATAGTTAGAAGACAGTTTAGATCTGTGCTGGGCTCAATGTTGTTTGTCATCCATATCAATGAGTTGCATGAAATTGTACAAAGACTAATTTTTAAGTTTGCAGTTGACACTAAAGTAGATGGTATCACAGACTGAAAATGTTTAGCAAGAATTAAAGCAGGAACTTTTCAAATTGGAAAATGGGCTGAGAAATAGCAAACGGTGTTTCTTCCAGATAAGTGTGAGATTTTAATTTTTGAAGTAAAATCAGGGCATGATCGTTACCGTGAATGGTAGTTAGCTAGGGAGTGTTGTAGAGCAAAGGGATCCATACATTAGAAGTAACTCCAGCAAGTCTGCAGATGACACAATGCTGGGTGACAGTGTGAACTGCAAAGAGGATGTTAAGAGGTTGCAGGGTGACTACGCCAGGTTGAGTGAGTGGGCAGATGCATGGCAGATGCAATATAATGTAGATAAATGTGAGGTTATCCACTTTGGCAGCATAAACAAAGAGACAGATTACTATCTCAATGGTGTCAGATGAGGTAACGGGGAAGTACAACACGACCTGGGTGTCCTTGTACACCAGTCACTGAAAGTAAGCGTGCAGGTACAGCAGGCATGGAAGAAAGATAATGGCATGTTGGCCATCATTACGAGAGGATTTGAATAAAGGTGCAAAGAGGATCTTTTGCAGTTGTATTTTTTGGTCTCATAATTTGAGGAAGGACGTTGAGGCAGTGCGCCATATGTTCACGAGGTTAATCCCTGGGATGGCGGGACTGTCATATTAGGAAAGATTGGAAAGACTGGGCTTGTATTTACTGGAGTTTAGAAGGATGAGAGGGGATCTTATAGAGACGTATAAAATTATAAAAGTACTGGACAAGCTAGATGTAGGAAAAATATTTCCAAAGTTGGGGGAGTCTAGTACCAGGAGCCAAAGTCTAAGAATAAAGGGGAGGCCATTTAAAACTGAGGTGAGAAGAAACTTTTTCACCCAGAGACTTGTGAATTTATGGAATTTTCTGCCACAAAAGGCAATGGAGGCCAATTCACTGGATGAATTTGAAAGAGAGTTAGACAGAACTCTAGGGGATGGTGGAATCAAGCGATATGGGGAGAAGGCAGGCACAGGTTACTGATTGTGGATGATCAGCCATGATCACCATGAATGGCGGTGCTCGCTCGAAGGGTCTAATGGCCTCCCCCTGCACCTATTTTCTATGTTTCCAAGTTTCTATGTTACATAGTTCAAAGAAAAGGGACGAAACAGGGAGGTGGGGTGGTGGAGAAGGTTTTTTGAAGCACTGTCTTCATCAATCAGTGAATAAAATTTAGAAGTTGGAAAATTATATTCAGTTCGACAAGACGTTGGTGAGGACGCACTTGGAGTAACGTGTATAATTTTTCGTCAGCATGTTTAGGAAATATGCCACTAAATTGTAAAGAGTCCTCAAAATATTTTACAACACGTTGCCAGAAAACAAGGGTCGGAGATACAGGGAAAGGCTGGGCTGCGAGGACTTTATTTCATGAAGCGCAGCAGGCAGTGGAGTGATCTCATGGAGGGGCAGGGTATCATAGGTAACATAGTAATATCAACACAAAGTCATTTGGACAGGTACATGAAGGGAATGGTTTAGAGGGAGATGATTCATATGCCGGTAAATGGGAATACTTCAGATGAACTAAAATGCACCATCCCACCCCATGAAACACGGCAGCCTTTGGCCAAACGTTGCGCCAGGTACAGCACTAACAAATATACTGCTTTTAAATGGCCCTTGGATATTCTGTTACCACAGAACTCTAACCTTGAAATCATGGGATTTGCCTGTCATATATATTGGTCATTTTTGATAACAGTCCCTGATCATTGAAGTGTTTATTTCAGTTTCTACGTGTGCCAGGTTTACACTGCATGATGGGAGATATGCTCCCTTGAATTGCATGATAAATAAGCACATAAATGAAGTCTGCGTGTGTGGCATCTTTCTCTGTGCCGCTGTGTGGACAGCCCAGACAGATGAGTTGGTCATTTACTCTCAGACCGACCTTACCGTCTGGTCTGTGGGTTTGAATTGACTTCTACCTGTCAACTGGCCTAAAGTAGTTCACTACAAAATAAACTGCAGATTGAACAGAGCCACAGCTCGTGTTCACCGGCTGGAACTAATATTTCCCATTGGGCGAAACGCACAGAACATTTACCCAACTCACCCTTTCACAAATCTGAAGCTGCATTTTAATTTTCTGCATTTTGTGTTATTATTTCAAGTGTATGCCGGAGAGAGTTAATTAGCATTTCTAACCTGTGTTAATTAAGATGAAAATAACAAGTTAATGCATCTTCAGCTGCCGTGTTTACCAGCGTGGATAGAGCAGCAAGATAGAGTTCGTGCTCATTAAAGTTTAGATTAATTATGGATATTGAACTTGAGTTAACCCTTTAGAGTCGAACATTTGAATTAAAAAGAAGGGATTCTTTGAGAGGATCTGGGAAAAATTGATCGTTTATTTGAGTCATGACACCAACTAGATAAATGCCGAGCTAGATATTGGAAGATTGTGTTATATGGAACTAGATGTTATGTTTGTGCGAATATTGAAATATTTCTAGATAACCAACATTGTTACTTTTTCATATTTTATTTGGTAAGTGTACCACACTGTCTTATTCAAATGTATTTATTTATTTATCTCCTTTGTTTATTTATTCATTTATTTTTGTTGTTTTTCTTATTTTATTTTATTTATGTTCATGATGTTGTACTGTTTTGTGTATATCTCTGTGAAAAATCAATAAAAACTGAAGAGAAAAAAAAGAAAGGATGCTTTATTTTACATCATATCAAATGTAAAACATCGGGGTCAGATTTAATGAGATCATGTCACTGGTTATCCAGACCCATTACTGACCACACTGATAATGTCACTGCTTATCCAGACCATTCATTGACAACACTGATAATGCCACTGCTTATCCAGACCCATCACTGACCACACTGATAATGTCACTGCTTGTCCAGACCCATCGCTGACCACACTGATAATGTCACTACTTATCCAGAGAGAAAGAGAGTGAAGAGTGTGGGGAGGAAGAGGAGATGAGTGTTGGTGAGAAAGGGAGCTGTGTGGGGAGAGAAAGGGGAGGAGTGGAGAGAAAGGAGGAGGATTGTGGGGATGGAGGGTGGGAAGAAAGGGAGTGTGGGGAGAGGAATTTAATAGTGTGGGGAGAGAGAGGTAGTGGGGAGAGAGAGGAGGCAGGATGACCGTGGTGAGCGAGCGGGGAGTGTGGAGAGAGACGGGGAGTGTGGGGAGGAGTGTGGGGAGAAAGGTGGTTTTAGGGGACAGGGGAGGGAGGAGTGTGAGAGAGAGGGAGGAAGGTTTGTGTGGAGAGAGAGTGGGAGGAATGTGGGGATGGAGGGGGTGGAGTGGGGAAGAGGGAGAGGAGGTGGGTGTGGGAGAGAGGAAGGTGTGTGGGGTGAGAGAGAGGAAGGAGTGTTGGGGAGGAGGGGGATTGTGGAGAGAAAGGAGGAATGTGGGAATTGAGAGGGGAGGACTGTGGGGAGAGGGAGGGGAGGAGTGGGGATACGGAGGGAGAGGAGTGTGAGAGAACGGGAGGAGGGATTGTGTGGAGAGAGAAAGGATGCAGGGGGGAGTGTGGGAGAGAGAGAGGAGGTGGGTGGGGGAGATAGGAAAATGCAGCAAGAGAACGGGAGGAGTGTGGGGAGAGGGGGAGGAGTGGGGAGACAGTGTGGGAGGAGTGTGAAAGAGAGGGAGGAAGGATAGTGTGGAGAGCGAGTTAGAGGAATGTGAGGATGGAGGGGAGGAGTGGGGAGAGTGAAACGAGTGTAGGGGAGGAATGTAGCGAGAGCGAGGGGTACAGGGGAAAGAGGTACAAGAGGAGTGATGGGAGAGAGTGGAGGAGTGGGGAGTGAGTGGAGGAATGTGGCAGAGAAATGGGAGGGGAGGGATAGAGGAAGGAGTGAGGCGAGAGAGGGGAGGTATGTGGGGAGAGAGAGATGGGGCAGAGAATGGACGAACGGGGGAGAGAGGTGAGGAGATAGAGGTGGAGGTGTGTGGGGAATGAGGGGGAATGTGGGGAGAGAGAGGGGGAATGGGGGAGACAGAGGGGGAGGAGTGTGGGGACACAGAATGAGAGGAGTGGTGAGTGTGTGGGGAGAAAGACAGAGTGTGGGGTGGAGAATGAGAGGAGAGTGGGGAGAGAGGGGGTGTGGAGAGAGATGGGGAGGTGTGTGGGGAGAGAGATTGGAGGTGGCAGGACAGAGGGGAGTGTCGGGAGAGAGTGGGGAGGAGTGTGGAGAGAGGGGAGGAGATGGGAAGTCAGACGGTCAGAAAATTGGGGAGAGAGACGGGGGATCGGTATGGGAGAGAGAGAATGGACGGAGGGGGAGGGAGAGAGGCAGAGAGAGTGAGGAGTGTTGGGGAGACGCATTATGTGTTACTCACATGTATGCAGGAGAAAGATATTTATTCATTTTAACCACTGCCTATTAAAATGAAAATAACAAATAAAAACGTCTGCACCGGCCAACGTGAATAGAACAGCAAGATGCAGTGAGAGCTCATTCGAGATGAGACTAATTACTGATAGTGTCACTGCTTATCCAGACCCATCACTGACCACACTGATAATGTCACTGCTTATCCAGACCCATCACTAACCACACTGATAATGTCACGGCTTATCCAGACCCATCACTAACCACACTGATAATGTCACTGCTTATCCAGACCCATCACTGACCACACAGATAATGTCACTGCTTATCCACACCCATCACTGACCACATTAACGTAACACACAGGTATGTTCTTTGTATCATCCATTCCAAGGACACCTCACATACTGTAACAACCAGCTACCCAGTTCCATCGCACGCTGCTCAGATATATTTTCACCAGTGACAACATTGACAACATTTGCCTCGTGCTGATTGGTACGGACACCTCTGAACTCACTGATGGTTTCACGTCTCATCTGCTTATGATTCTGAACGCATTTGCGCTACAAACGAATACCCATAAACAGAAAAATCAAGACTTAACTGTTCCTCCAAGTTCCAGCGCTTTCCTCAGTTGTACTTCAAATATCTGCGAGGCCCTTTTGTGTAGTTCTGGTCACCATATTACAGATATGATGTCCTGTTGCCAGAGACAGTGCGGAACAGATTCACCAGGATGTTATCTGGAATGGACAGCGTTAGTTTGAAGACAGAATCAATTGGGTGGGATTGTTCTCCTTGGAGCGCAGGAGGACGAGGGGTGATCTTATAGACATGTTTTAGATCATGAAAGGAATAGATGTAGTGGATGCTCGGATTCTCCTGCCCTGAATAGGCGAATCGAGGTCCAGAGGACATACGTTTAAGTTGAAGGGAAAATCATTGAATAGGAATCTGAGGGGTAACTTTTTCACACAATGGGTGGTGGATGTATGGAACAAACTGCCAGATGAGGAATTTGAGGCAGGGACTATCCCAACATTTATGAAATAGTTAGACAGGTTGGGTACATGAATAGGACAGGTTTGGTGGGAGATGGACCAAATGCAGACAGGTGGAACTAGTGTAGATGGGGCCTGATGGCTGGTGTGGGCAAGTTGGGCTGAAGGGCCTGATTCCACACCATATCACTCTATGACTATGAGTACAGGGCTGAACTACCTCCTCTGGCACCTCGTTCCACACACCCACCACCCTTTGTGTGAAAAATACCCCTCAGGTTCAGATTAAATTTCACCCCCTCATCTTAAACCTGCTCCCCATGGTTCCTGCTTTCCCTTCTCTGTGCGTCTGCCAGATCTATTCCTCTCATTATTTTGTTGATCTGTAGAAGATCATCCCTCATCCTCCTGCATCAAGAGATATAGGCCTCGGTTGCAGTTCATCGGTACCGACAATTCAGAACTCACTGGTGGTTTCACTTCCCATGTGCGTCTGATTGTGAACACACTTGCACGACAGCTGAACATCCAAACAAAGAATAACCAAGAGTTAACTGCTCCTCCAAGTGCAGCGCTCTCCTACGTCGTACTTCAAATATCTGCGAGGCCCTTTTGTGTAGTTCTGGTCACCATATTATACAAATGATGTCCCGTTGACAGAGGCAGTGCGGAACAGATTCATCAGGATGTTATTTGGAATGGACAGCGTTAGTTTGAGGACAGATTTGATCGGGTGGGATTTATCTCATTGGAGCAAGAATGCAGAGGGATGACCTTACTGAGGCTTGTAAAATTATGTCAACTATAGCAGGGTTGAGTAGATGGTCACAGTTATTTCCCAGGCTGTGAGATTCTAAACCCAGAGAACTTACGTTTATTCGAAAGGGGAGAGGTTTAAGGGAATTCTGACTTCAAATATGCAACAATCTTTTCATTTGAGGCGGTGGGGATAGATACCATCACAGCAAATAAACAGCATTTAGACAGCCGTTGTTTCGGATAGGAATGGAGGGATATGGGACAAATACAGGTGAATGAGATTACCGTAGATATGCATCTCGGTCCGAATGGACGAGTCGGGCCGAAGGGCCTGTTTCCCTGCAGTTCCCATGACTGGAATCAGCGGTTCTGTAATCACTAATGTGCTCTGTCATCGGCCTCCCCAGTTGTAGCCACATAGCAGACACATCACTGACTGCACAACAGTGGCGATACTGTATTGGGTGGTGGTGTCACCAACAACGGAGGCACATTGTTCATCTCCCTCACAAGTGTCCAACAGGTGCTTCACTCTCCTCAATCTAAACTCTAGCCTAGAAATCCGAGGAATTACACGCCAACAGGTGTCGAATTTTCTCAAACCTGCAGTTTAAACAACAACACGATATAACTGCCTATCATATACGTTGGTCCTTTTAATATGTCTCAGATCATTGAAGTGTTTCTTTCCGTTTCTATGTGTGCCAAATATATACAGCAGGAAGGGAGAAACGCTCTCGTATTAATTAATAAATAGGCACAGAAATACAGACTGAGTGTGTGTGAGAGCTCTCTTGAATTAACTGGAATTTAGGATGAGAGGTGATCTTGACGAAACATATAGAATTCTGAAGAAGGGTCTCCACCCATTAATTCTCCCAGGAGATGCTGCCTGTCCCGCTGAGTTACTCCAGCTTTTTGTGTCTATGTTCTGTTTAAACCAGCATCTGCAGTTCCTTCTTACACATATACAATTCTTAAGGGATTGGACAGGCTAGATAGAGGAAAAATGTTCCCGATGTCCAGAACAGGGATCACAGTTTACGAATAAGGGGTAGCTCAATTATTACTGAGATGAGGAAAAACTGAACTGTCGTCGGCCTCCCCAGTTGAGATGAATTGTGAATCTGTGGAATCTGAGGGGTAATTTTTCACATAAAGCATGGTGGGTGTGTGGAACGAGCTGCCAGAGGAGGTAGTTCAAACCTGTACCCATAGAGTCATAGAGTGATATGGTGTGGAAACAGGCCCTTCGGCCCAACTTGCCCACTCCAGCCAAAATGCCACATCTACACTAGTCCCACCTGTCTGCATTTGGTCCATTTCCCACCAAACCTGTCCTATTCATGCACCTGTCTAACTGTTTCATGAATGTTGGGATAATCCCTGCCTTAAATACCTCCTCTGGCAGTTTGCTCCATTCATCCAACACCCACTGTGTGAAAATGTTACCCCTCAGATTCCTATTCAATCATTTCCCCTTCACCTTAAACGTATGTCCTCTAGACCTCGATTCTCCTAATCAGGGCAGGAGAAGCTGAGCATCTACCCGATCTATTCCTTTCATGATCTAAAGCATGTCTATAAGATCACCCCTCATCCTCCTGCGCTCCAAGGAGACCAATCCCACCCAATTGATTCTGTCTTCAAACTAACGCTGTCCATTCCAGATAACATTCTGGTGAATCTGTTCCACACTGTCTCTGGCAACACGACATTGTTTCTATAATATGGTGACCAGAACTACACAAAATGGCCTCGCAGATATTTGAAGTACGACTGAGGAGAGCGCTGCACTTGGAGGAACAGTTAAGTCTTGATTTTTCTGTATTTTGGTGTTCATTTGTAGTGCAAGTGTGTTCAGAATCAGACGCAGATGGGAAGTGAAACCATCAGCGAGTTCAGAGGTGTCCGTGCCAATCAGCACGAGGCAAATGCTGTCAAAGGTGTCAATGGTGAAAATATATCTGAGCAGCGTGCGATGGAACTGGGTAGCTGGTTGTTACAGTATGTGAGATGTTCTTGGATTGGATGATACAAAGAACATACCTGTGCGTGACGTTAATTCAGGATTCAGGATTCAGGATATCTTTATTTGTCATCCAAAAAACATTTTTTTTGGACGAGATTTCGTCAGTGATGTGTCTGGATAAGCAGTGACATTATCAGTGTGGCCAGTGATGGGCCTGGGTAAGCAGCGACATTGTCAACGTGGTCAGTGATGGGTCTGGATAAGCAGTGTCTTTATTAGCGTGGTCAGTGATGGGTCAGGATAAGCAGTGACCTGATCAGTGTGGTCAGCGATGGTGAGTAATTGTGCTATGCCATTCACCCAGTGGGGACTATTAGTTCCAGCCGGTGAACACAAGGCGAGGTTCTGTTCAATCTGCAGTTTATTTTTTTATTGAACTACTTCAGACCAGTTGACAGGTTGATGCTAATTCAAACCCACAGACATGACAGCAAAGTCGTTCTGAGCGTTAATGACCAACTCACCCGTCTATGCTGTCCACAGTGGTTTCGAAACATAGAAACAAAGAAAATACTTGCAGGAGTAGGCCATTTGTCCTTTTGAGCCCGCACCGCCATTCAACATGATCATGGCCGACCATCCTAAACCAGTACCCCGTTCCTGATTTCTCCCCGTGCAACTTTATTCCGTTAGCCCTAAGAGCTATATCTGACTCTCCCATGAAAACCTCATGTGAATTGACCTCCACTGCCTTCTGTGGCAGAAATTTCCACAGATTCACAATTCATCTCAACTGGCGAGGCCGACGACAGATCAGTTTTTCCTCATCTCAGTAATAATTGAGCTACCCCTTATTCGTAAACTGTGATCCCTTTTCTGGACTCCCACAACATCGGGAATATTTTTCCTGTATCTAGCCTGTCCAATCCCTTAAGATATGTATATGTGTAAGAAGGAACTGCAGATGCTGGTTTAAATAGAAGATAGACACAAAAAGCTGGAGTAACTCAGCGGGACAGGCAGCATCTCTTGGGAGAAGGAATGGGTGGAGACCCTTCTTCAGAATTCTACATGTTTCGACAAGATCCCCTCTCATCCTAAATTCCAGTGAATTTAAGAGAGCTCTCACACGCACTCAGTCTGTATTTCTGTGCCTATATATGAACTAATTCAAGAGAGCGTTTCTCGCTTCCTGCTGTGTATAACTGACACACAGAGAAACTGAAAGAAACACTTCAATGATCAGAGACATATTAAAATGACCAACGTATATGACAGGCAGTTATATCATTTTGTTGTTTAAACTGCAGGTGTGAGAACTTTCGACACCTATTTACGTTTAATTCCTCGGATGTCCAGGCTAGAGTTTAGTTTGAGGAGAGTGAAACACCTGTTGGACACTTGTGAGGGTGATGAACAATGTGCCTCCGTTGTTGGTGACACCACCACCCAATACAGTATCGCCACTGTTGTGCAGTCAGTGATGTGTCTGCTATGTGGCTACAACTGGGGAGACCGATGACAGAGCACATTAGAGATAACAGAACCTCTGATTCCAGTCATGGGAACAGCAGGGAAACAGGTCCTTCGGCCCGACTGCAGACCGAGATGCCTATCTACGGTAATCTCATTCACCTGTATTTGTCCCATATCCGTCCATTTCCATCCGAAACAAATGGCTGTCCAAATGCTGTTTATTTGCTGTGATGGTATCTGTCCCCACCGCCTCAAAAGAAAATATTGTTCCATCGTTGAAGTCAGAATTCCCTTAAATCTCTCCCCTTTCAATTAAACGTACGTTCTCTAGGTTTAGATTCTCCCAACCTGGGAAATAACTGTGACCATCTACTCAACCCTGCTGTAGTTGACATAATTTTACATGCCTCAGTAAGGTCGTCCCTCTGCATTATTGCTCCAATGAGATCAATCCCACCTGATCAAATCTGTCCTCAAACTAACGCTGTCCATTCCAGATAACATCCTGGTGAATCTGTTCCGCACTGCCTCTGGCATTAGGACATCATTTGTGTAATATGGTGACCAGAACTACACAAAAGGGCCTCGCAGATATTCGAAGTACGACTGAGGAGAGCGCTGCACTTGGAGGAGCAGTTAAGTCTTGATTATTCTTTATTTGGATGTTCACCTGTAGTGCAAATGTATTCAAAATCAGACGCACATGGGAAGTGAAACCATCAGTGAGTTCAGAAGTGTCAGTACCGCTGACCTGGAACCGAGGCAGAAAGGTGAATGAACTGTAGAGCAGAGCGATCTAGGACGACAGGTACATCGTGTATTGAATGTAGCGTCACGGGTTGATAGTGTGGTCAAAAAGACTTTTGTAACATTGGCCGTCTTCGGTCATAGCATTGTGTATAGATATACGGAGGTTATGTTGCCGTTGTGTAAGACGTTGGTGAGGCCGCATTTGGAATATTGTGTTCTGTTGTGGGCACCATGATACAGGAAAGATGGTGTCAATCTGGAAAGGTGATAGAGGAGATTTACGAGGATGTTACCAGGAACAGTGGGCCTGATCTGGAGGGACAGGTTCAGCAGGCTGGTACTATATCCCTTGGTGCATATATGCTAGTACTATATCCCTTGGTGCATATAGGCTAGTACTATATCCCTTGGTGCATATAGGCTAGTACTATATCCCTTGGTGCATATAGGCTAGTACTATATCCCTTGATGCATATAGGCTAGTACTATATCCCTTGGTGCATATAGGCTAGTACTATATCCCTTGGTGCATATAGGCTAGTACTATATCCCTTGGTGCATATAAGCTAGTACTATATCCCTTCGTGCATATAGGCTAGTACTATATCCCTTGGTGCATATAGGCTAGTACTATATCCCTTGGTTCATATAGGCTAGTACTATATCCCTTGGTGCATATAGGCTAGTACTATATCCCTTGGTGCATATAGGCTAGTACTATATCCCTTGCTGCAGGAGGATGAGGGATGATCTTCTACAGCTGGACAATATAATGAGAGGAATAGATCTGGTAGATGCACAGAGAAGGGGAATCAAGAACCAGGGGGCTAGGTTTAAGATGAGGTGGGGGGGGGGGGGTTTATTCGGAACCTGAGGGGTATTTTTCACACAATGGTTGGGGGGGTGTGGAACGAACTGCCAGAGGAGGTAGTTCAGCCCTGTACTCATAGAGTCATAGAGTGATATGGTGTGGAATCAGGCACTTTGGCCCAACTTGCCCACACCAGCAAACAGGCCCCATCTACATTAGTTCCACCTGTCTGCATTTGGTCCATATCCCACCAAACCTGTCCTATTCATGTACCCAACTTGTCTAACTGTTTCACAAATATTGGGATAGCCCCTGCCTCAAATACCTCCTCAGGCAGTTTGTGCCATACATCCACCACCCATTGTGTGAAAAGGTTACCCCTCAGATTCCTATTCGATCATTTTCCATTCAACTTAAACGTATGTCCTCTGGACCTCGATTCTCCTACTCAGGGCAGGAGAAGCTGAGCATCTACCCGATCTATTCCTTTCATGATCTAAAACACGTCTATGAGATTACCCCTCATCCTCCTGCGCTCCAAGAAGACCAAGCCCAGCCAATTGATTATGTCTTCAAACTAACGCTGTCCATTCCAGATAACATCCTGGTGAATCTGTTCCGCGCTGTCTCTGGCAACACGACATCATATCTATAATATGGTGACCAGAACCACACAAAAAGGCCGTGCAGATATTTTAAGTACAACTGAGGAGAGCACTGGAACTTGCAAGAGCAGTTAAGTCTTGATTTTTCTGTATTTGGGTGATCATTCGTAGTGTAAGTGTGTTCAGAATCAGACGCAGATGGGAAGTGAAACCATCAGTGAGTTCAGAGGTGTCCGTACCAATCAGGACGGGGCAAATGTTGTCAAAGGTGGTGAAAATATATTTGAGCAGCATGCGATGGAACTGGGTAGCTGGTTGTTACAGTGAGATGTCCTTGGAATGGATGACACAAAGAACATACCTGTGTGTGACGTCAGTGTGGTCAATGATGGGTCCGGATTAGCGGTGACATTATCAGTGTGGTCAGTGATGGGTCTGGATAAGCAGTGACATTATCAGTGTGGTCAATGATGGGTCTGGATAAGCAGTGACATTATCAGTGTGGTCAGTGATGTGTCTGGATAAGCAGTGACATTATCAGTGTGGTCAGTGATGGGTCTGGATAAGTAGTGACATTATCAGTGTGGTCAATGATGGGTCCGGATAAGCAGTGACATTATCAGTGTGGTCAATGATGGGTCTGGATAAGCAGTGACATTATCAGTGTGGTCAGTGATGTGTCTGGATAAGCAGTGACATTATCAGTGTGGTCAGTGATAGGTCCGGATAAGCAGTGACATTATCAGTGTGGTCAGTGATGGGTCTGGATAAGCAGTGACATTATCAGTATGGTCAGTGATAGGTCTGGATAAGCAGTGATATTATCAGTAATTAATCTCATCTCTAATGAGCTCTCACTGCATCTTGCTGTTCTATCCGCGTTGGCAGGTGCAGACATATTTATTTGTTATTTTCATTTTAATAGGCAGTGGTTAAAATGAGTAAATAACTTTCTCCGGCATACAAGTGATAGAGTAACACATAATGCGTCTCCCCCAACACTCCTCACTCTCTCTGCCTCTCTCCCTCCCCCTCCGCCATTCACTCTCCCCACATACTAATCCCCCTCTTGCTCACCAATTTTCCGACCCTCTGACTTCCCACCTCCTCCCTTCTCTCCACACTCCTCCCCACTATCTCCCCACACTCCTCTCTGTCCTGCCACACTCCTCTAATCTCTCTCCCCACACTGCTCCCCCTCTCTCTCCGCACTTCCTCTCTACCCACTCTCCTCTCACTCTCCATCCCCACACTCCGTCTTTCTCCCCACACACTCACTACTCCTCCCCTCTGTCTCCCCACACTCCTCCCCCTCTCTCTCTCCCCACATTCCTCCCCATCTCTCTCCCCACGCACAACCCCCTCTCTGCCCACACTCCTCCCCCTCTCTCCCCACACCCCCTCTATCTCTCCCAATACTCCACCACCCTCCCGTCACTCCTATCCCTCTCTCTCCCCTCCTCTCTGTCCCCATCCCTCCACTCTTTCCATACCATCCTTCCTCCCTCTCTCTCTCACACTCCTCCCTCCCCTGTCCCCTAAAACAACCTATTTCCCCACACTCCTCCCCGTCATTTAACCCACACTCCCCCTCTCTCCCACCACACTCCCCCTCGCTCTCCACATTCATCCTACCTTCTCTCTCTTCCCACA
This sequence comes from Rhinoraja longicauda, assembly GCF_053455715.1. NCBI lineage: Eukaryota > Metazoa > Chordata > Chondrichthyes > Rajiformes > Arhynchobatidae > Rhinoraja > Rhinoraja longicauda. The sequence continues at coordinate 27,421 of NW_027602162.1, read as the reverse complement.
GTATTCAATTCCTCTCCCCACATCCCCTCTCTTCCCATCCTCCATTCCCACACTCCTCCTCCTTTCACTCCACTCCTCCCCTTTCTCTCCCCACACACCTTCCTCTCTCCCCACTCACCTCCCTTACTCTCCACACTCCTTCCCTCTTCCTCTCCACAATCCTCACTCTCTCTCTCTCTCTCTCTGGATAAGCAGTGACATTATCAGTGTGGTCAGTGATGGGTCTGGATAAGCAGTGACATTATCAGTGTGGTCAGTGATGGGTGTGGATAAGCAGCGACATGATCACATTAAATCTGACCCCGATGTTTTACATTTGATAAGATGTAAAATAAAGGATCCTTTCTTTTTTTCAATCAGATTTTATTGATTTTTCACAGAGATATATACAAAACAGTACATCATCGACATAAATAAAATAAAATAAGAAAAAAAGCAAAAATGAATAAATAAATAAAGGTGATATATAAATAAATAAATGCATATGCATAAGACAGTGTGGTACACTTACTAAATAAAATATTAAAAAGTAACGATTGTTATCTAGAGGTATTTCAATATTCGCACAAACATAACATCTAGTTCTATATAACACAATCTTCCAATATCTAGCTCGGCATTTATCTAGTTGGTGTCATGGCTCAAATAAACGATCCATTTTTCCCAGATCCTCTCAAAGAATCCCTTCTTTTTAATTCAAATGTTCGATTCTAAAGGGTCAACTCAAGTTCAATATCCATAATTAATCTAAACTTTAATGAGAACTAACTCCATTTTGCTGCTCGATCCACGCTGGTAAACACGGCAGCTGAAGATGCATTAACTTGTTATTTTCTTCTTAATTAACACAGGTTAGAAATGGTAATGAACTCTCTCCGGCATACATTTGAAAGAATAATACACAACGCTGACAATTAAAACGTATCTTCAGATCTGAGAAAGGGGGAGTTGAGTAACTGTGCTCTTCCCTTCGCCCAGTGGGAATATTAATTCCAGGCGGTGAACACTACCTGTGGGTCTATTCAATCTGCAGTTTATTTTGTAGTGAACTACTTCAGACCAGTCGACAGGTAGATGTGAATTCAAACCCTCAGGCCAGACAACAAGGTCGTTCTGAGAGTAAATGACCAACTCATCCGTCTGGGCTGTCTACACAGCGGCACAGAGAAAGCTGCCACACACGCAGACTTTATTTGTGTGCTTATTTATCAAGTAGTTCAAGCGAGAAAATCTCCCGTCGTGCAGTGCAAACCTGGCACTCGTAGACACTGAAATAAACACTTCAATGATCAAGGACTATTATAAAAATGACCAATGTATATGACAGGCAATTATGTTATGTTTTTTGCATCTTTGAGCAATGTGGACACCTGCTGATGTTTAATTCCTCTGATTTCAAGGCTACAGTTTAGCGGTAACCTAATATCCAAGAACATAAATGTGTATAGTAAAAGCTTATTTAGGTATGTCAAGAGTTTAAAAAATGGTAAGATAAATGTGGGTCCCTTGAAGACAGAAGCAGGCGAATTTATTAAGGAAACAAGGAAATGGCAGACGAGCTGACCAGGTACATTGGATCTGTCTTAATGAGGAAGACACAATCAATCTCCCAGATGTACTAGTGGACGGAGGTCTTAGGGTGACGGACGAACTGAAGGAAATTCACATTAGGCAGGAAATGGTGTTGGGTAGACTGACGGGATTGAAGGCTGATAAATCCCCAGGGCCTGATGGTCTACATCACAGGGTACGTAAGGAAGTGGCTCTAGAAATTGTGGACGAATTGGTGATCATTTTCCAATGTTCTATAGATTCAGGAGCAGTTCCCGTGGATTGGACGGTAGCTAATGTTATTCCACTTTTTAAGAAAGGAGGGAGACAGAAAATGGGAAACATAGAAAATAGGTACAGGAGTAGTCCATTCGGCCCTTCGAGCCTGCACCGCCATTCAATATGATTATGGCTGATCATCCAGCTCAGTAACCTCTACCTGCCTTCTCTCCATACCCCCTGATCCCTTTAGCCACAAGGGCCACTTCTAACTCCCTCTTAAATATAGCCAATGAACTGGCCTCAACTACCTTCTGTTTATAGAGAATTCCACAGACTCACCACTCTCTGTGTGAAGAAATGTTTTCTCATCTCGGTCCTAAACAACTTCCCCCTTATCTTTAAGCTGTGACCCCTGGTTCTGAACTTCCCCAACATCGGGTACAATCTTCCCGCATCTAGCCTGTCCAACCCCTTAAGAATGTTATGTTTCTATAAGATCCCCCCTCAGTCTTCTAAATTCCAGCGAGTATAAGCCTAGTCGATCCAGTCTTTCTTCATATGAAAGTCCTGCCATCCCAGGGATCAATCTGGTGAACCTTCTCTGTACTCCCTCTAAGGCTAGAATGTCTTTCCTCAGATTAGGAGACCAAAATTTCAGCAATCTCACCAATGCCCTGTACAACTGCAGCAGAACCTCCTGCTCCTATACTCAAATCCTCTTGCTATGAATGCCAACATACCATTCGCTTCCTTCACTGCATACTGCACCTGCAAGCCTACTTTCAATGACTGGTGTACCACGACACCCAGGTCTCGTTGCACCTCCCCTTTTCCCTCTGATCTCCCTCTCTCTCACACATTCTCTCCATCCACCACAAAACTCAACACATCAAGTAATGAATTGTTAAAATCTTTTAATATATAAAGAGACAGAGAGAGAGACAGAGAGATAGACAGAGAGAGAGACAGAGAGAGAGACAGAGAGAGAGACAGAGAGAGAGACAGAGAGAGAGAGAGAGAGAGACAGAGAGAGAGACAGAGAGAGAGACAGAGAGAGAGACAGAGAGAGAGACAGAGAGAGAGACAGAGAGAGAGACAGAGAGAGAGACAGAGAGAGAGACAGAGAGAGAGACAGAGAGAGAGACAGAGAGAGAGACAGAGAGAGAGACAGAGAGAGAGACAGAGAGAGAGACAGAGAGAAAGACAGAGAGAGAGACAGAGAGATAGACAGAGAGAGAGACAGAGAGAGAGAGACAGAGAGAGAGACAGACAGAGAGACAGAGAGAGAGACAGAGAGAGAGACAGAGAGAGAGACAGAGAGAGAGAAAAAGAAAAAGAGGGGAGAGAGAGAGAGAGGGGAGAGAGAGAGAGGGGAGAGAGAGAGAGGGGAGAGAGAGTGGGGGGAGAGAGAGGGTGGGGAGCGAGAGGGGGGAGGGAGAGGGGGGGAGAGACAGGGGGGGAGAGAGGGGGAGGGGGGGAGGGGTGGGAGAGTTGGGGGGGAGAGAGAGGGGGGAGAGAGAGGGGGGAAGAGAGATGGGGGAGAGAGGGGGGGAGAGAGAGGGGGGGGAGAGAGAGGGGGAGAGAGAGGGTGGGGAGAGAGAGGGGGGAGAGAGAGGGGGGAGGGAGAGGGGGAGAGAGAGAGAGAGAGTGGGAGAGAAAGAGAGGGGAGAGAGAGAGATGGGAGAGAGAGTGGGGGGAGAGAGAGGGTGGGGAGAGAGAGGGGGGAGAGAGAGGGGGGGAGAGAGAGGGGGAGAGAGAGGGTGGGGAGAGGGGGGGGAGAGAGAGGGGGGAGGGAGGGGGGGGAGAGAGAGAGAGAGAGAGAGTGGGGAGAGAAAGAGAGTGGAGAGAGAGAGAGGGGAGGGAGAGAGAGGGGAGAGAGAGAGAGGGGAGAGAGAGAGGGGGGAGAGAGAGAGAGGGGAGAGAGAGAGAGGGGAGAGAGAGAGAGAGAGAGGGGAGAGAGAGGGATGGGAGAGAGAGAGAGTCAAGTCAAGTCAATTTATTTGTATAGCACATTTAAAAACAACCCACGTTGACCAAAGTGCTGCACATCTGACCAGGAAAAAAAAGAAACATACAGTGGCAGGCAGCCAAACACAACGGCGCGGCCATCTTGAACAAAATGTTAATTCAATCACCCACAGTCCAACAATAAAAGCACTAAACAGGCACCCAAATTACCCAACCCCAAAAACCCCCCAAAACACAGTCCAACAATAGAAGCATTAAATAGGCATTCAAATCACACACCCCAAAACCCCCAGAAACACAGTCCAACAATAAAAGCATCAAACAGGCACTCAAACCACCCAACCCCAAAAAACACACAAAAAAAGAAACATCCATCAAAGAAACATCCATCACAGTGAGTCTCCTCCAGTCCTCTCTCTCCTCACTGTGATGGAAGGCCACAATGTCTTTCCCTTCTCCCGCTGTCCTCGCCCGCAGTCAGGTTGTTGTGGTTGCAGGCCGCACCGGACGGTCCACAGCGGGCCAAGCCCAAGGCGCGTCGCGTCGCAGCCACTCCCGCAGCCTCCGAAGACGGCCGGCTCCGCCGATGATAAGTCCGATCCGGGGCGGGCGTACACGCTGTCGCTGTCGCTGTTGCTGCACGTCGGGGCGGTCGTGGCTCCCGACATTGAAGCCCCCGCCCAGCAGAGAAATATCCCGCGGCCATCTTAGGCCGCGCCGGACGGTGAAATGTCCGCGCCCCAAGCCCCGCGATCCGG
>NW_027602162.1:0-22422 GCF_053455715.1 Rhinoraja longicauda | reverse complement strand
TAAGCAAACGGGGAGGAACTGCCATAGATGTAACGGCAGAAATCACAGCCCACAGGTGTGTCGCTTTAAAGACGCAAAGTGTTACAACTGTGGTAAAACCGGGCATATTAAAAGGGCATGCAGAGGAAAAGTGGCGGCAGCACCGACACAGAGCAGATATAAACGACAGACTGATAAAAACACAAAGTATGTGGAGGCAGAAGAAATAGTGTTGCCAATGTTTTCATTAGTAAATGGCAAAAACTGTAAGCAAGCATACCGGGCATGTTTTGTGGTTAATGGCAAAGAAGTCAAACTAGAAATTGACACCGGAGCTGCCGTGAGCATTATCTCAGAGGAGTTGTTTCAGACCACCTTTTTAAAGCAACCACTAGGGCTTGCTGAAGTCACACTGAAGACATACACAGGGGAGGTTATTCCTGTGTTGGGACAGTTTGAAGCCACTGTCAAATATGAGAGTCAGAGTGAGCAGCTACCAATGATTGTGGTAAAGGGAGCAGGACCAGCTTTGTGTGGAAGGAACTGGTTAAAAAAGCTCACCTTAAACTGGAAAGAAATTAAACATGCCAGTGACAAGTCTCATCAGGAAGACATAAAGCATATTAAGGAGATGCCTCACCTGACATCAATACAGGATGTACTGGAGTTACACGCTGAAGTGTTTAAAGATGAACTTGGCACTCTGCGTGATGTCAAAGCAACAATTCTGGTGGAACCAGGGGCCCGCCCAAATATTTGCAAAAGCCGTCCACTGCCGTTTGCCATGAAAGCACGAGTGGAGGCTGAATTGGACCGACTGGAAAAGGCCAACATAATTACTCCAGTCAAAAAAAGGACCATACCATCCGTCTGTGTGGAGATTACAAACTCACTGTAAACCAAGCTGCCACTACAGAGACTTATCCATTGCCACGGATAGAGGAGCTGATGGCAACCCTCAGTGGAGGAAAGGTGTTTTCAAAGATCGACCTCGCCTCAGCGTACCAGCAGGTACTTCTGGAGGAAGAATCAAAAAAACTGTTGACCATTAACACACACCGAGGCTTATTTGTCTATAACAGACTGGCTTTTGGTGTGAGCGCAGCACCCTCCATCTTCCAAAGAATCATGGAGAACCTCATGAAAGATCTGGATGTAGTGGTGTATCTGGATGATCTCCTCATCACAGGAAAAACTGAACGAGAGCATCTGCAAAACCTGCATAAAGTGCTACAGAGACTGCAGGAGAGCGGACTGAGAGTCAGGGAGTCAAAGTGTGAGTTTGGGAAGAAACAAATCGAATACTTGGGTCATGTGTTAAACAGCCAGGGCATTCAGCCGTCACCGGAGAAAGTCAGAGCAATAAAGGATGCACCAGCCCCCACCTGTGTGAAAGAGCTGAGAGCTTTCTTGGGACTAGTGAATTATTATGGACGGTTCATGCCCAACCAAAGCACCGTGCTTGCTTCCCTGTACAGGTTGCTGAAAGACCAGGTGTCGTGGGAGTGGAAAAGTCAGGAGCAGAAAGCTTTTGACAAGTGCAAATCGCTGCTCACAAGTGACAAGATCCTGGTGCACTATGTCCAAAAGCTTCCTCTCACTCTGGCCTGTGACTCCTCAGCGTATGGCATTGGAGCTGTCATACAACACAAAATGCCTACAGGGGAGGAGCGCCCCATCGCCTTCTCATCACGCACATTATCCCCTGCTGAGAAGAAATATTCTCAGATTGAGAAAGAGAGACTGGCGCTCATTTTTGGTGTAAAGAAGTTTCACCAGTACCTGTGGGGGAGGAAATTCAAACTTGTGACTGATCACAAACCCCTGCTAACACTGTTTGGAGAACACAAAAGCCTGCCTACCATGGCTGCAGCTCGAATCCAAAGATGGGCAATAATTCTCTCTGCCTATGATTATCACATTGAGTACTGTGCTTCAGAGAAACAAGGTAATGCAGATGGCCTCTCAAGAGTTCCGCTGCCTGACACAAACGACGCAGGGACCACAGCCGTCACTGACAGCGTATACACACTGTTAACTGAACATCTTGAGCAGGCTCCACTGAACGCAGACCAAGTGGCACGTGCAACATGCACAGACAACGTGTTGTCAAAGGTGCTGAAATTTGTCATGGATGGCTGGCCTGCTGAAGTGGATGAGACTCTGAAAGCTTTCCACACGCGTAGATGTGAACTTTCAGTAGAGCGAGGATGTGTCCTGTGGGGCACCAGAGTTGTGATTCCTGAAAAGTTGAGAAAAACTGTGTTAAAGGAGCTGCATTCTGGCCATCCAGGAATTGTGAAAATGAAAGCACTAACACGCAAGTACGTATGGTGGCCTAAAGTTGATGCAGAGGTGGAGCAAGTTTGCAGAGCATGTGAGTCATGTCAATTGGAGCAAAGGATGCCTCGTCAGGTGCCTTTGCATCCATGGGAATTTCCTGGCCAGAGCTGGAAAAGACTACACATAGACTTTGCTGGTCCATTTTTGGGACACACTTTCATGTTGGTGGTGGATGCTTACTCCAAGTGGTTGGAGGTGTTTAAAATGTCTAGCATCACATCACAAGCCACTATCGCACGACTGAGAAGACTGTTCGCAGCTTATGGATTGCCGGAGCACATTGTCACGGATAATGGAACGCAGTTCATGTCAGAGGAGTTTAAAAACTTCATGCAGCAGAATGGAATCCTTCATTCTACAAGTGCTCCTGGTCACCCTGCCTCGAATGGCCTGGCAGAACGGTACGTTCAGTCATTCAAGGGTGGAATTAAAAAGCTGACACACACCGCAATGGATGTGGAGGACAGGGTCTCCCTCTTTTTGATGCAGTATCGCACCACACCAAACTGCACTACTGGTCAGTCACCCGCTGACCTGTTTCTGAACAGACACGTGTGCACCCGTCTGGATTTCATCCGTCCGGACACAGCAGCCGCTGTTCGAAAAAAACAGTACAAGCAGAAGTTTCACCATGACCTCCGTGCAGCAGACAGGTGTTTCTCAGTGGATGACCCAGTGTATTTATACAATACGGCTGGGGGAGGACGCAAATGGATTCCTGGAGTCATAGTGGATCAAACAGGACCGGTGTCTTACAAAGTACAAGGAGAAGACACCGACATCACCTACAGGAGACATGGAGATCAGCTGAGATTCAGAGTCATGGGAGATGGACTGGATCAGGACACTGAAAACTCAACCACTGATACTTCTGCACCGAGCCAACCCGCACAGCCGGAGGACATGTCATCATGCAGCGAGCCAGGGACTGTGGACCGTACAGCTGCAGCTGCTGCACCGCTGAGTCCACGCCGATCATCAAGGGTCAGGAAGCCTCCAGACCGCTATGTCCCTTAAGCTTCATTTTTTTTTAAAAAGGGGAAATGTTCGGCATGAAGGACTGTTTAGTTGTTTAAGTTGTTTTCATTAATATGAACACACAGATGGACTGAGACTTGTTAAAACTACAAGAGGGTCTCTAGTGATAACAAGTAACTTTGCATAGTAGTAATTTTGGGAATGGTTATTGTTGGTAATAAGGTACTTGCTAATTTCAGTTATTTAAGATTACCTTCATTTTAAAAAGGGGGTAATGTGGTGTATTTACCATTTTGAGTTTTGTGTTTTGGCAGCTGAGCCTTGCCGTAGTTCCGGGTATAAAGCATTGTGGGATACCTGATTACACTCTTTGGTGGTGTTGAAGTAAAGCAGCCATATGTTGTATGCTAACCCGTCTCACTCGTCGATTCTTATCATAATACACCACAGTCCCAGCGAGATCCGTATATAATTTCAGCAGGACTCAGCCGTGTTTCCCCAGCCGGGGTAGTACGTATCTGGAACAGGGCGGCACGGTAGCGCAGCGGTAGAGTTGCTGCTTTACAGCGAATGCAGCGCCGGAGACTCAGGTTCGATCCTGACTACGGGTGCTGCATTGTAAGGAGTTTGTACGTTCTCCCCGTGACCTGCGTGGGTTTTCTCCGAGATCTTCGGTTTCCTCCCACACTCCAAAGACGTACAGGTATGTAGGTTAATTGGCTGGGTAAAATGTAAAAATTGTCCCTAGTGGGTGTAGGATAGTGTTAGTGTACGGGGATCGCTGGGCGGCGCGGACTTGGTGGGCCGAAAAGGCCTGTTTCCGGCTGTATATATATGATATATGATATGATATGATAGGGCTACGGGAAGTAATTTAACCCATGTAATTCCCAATTCAGCCTGTAGTTGGCTAATTTACTTTTAAGGTCTGATTAACCCTTTCAACTAGTCCGGCAGCCTGAGGTCTGTAGGCACAATGCAACTATTACTGGATGCCCATCTGGGTACAGAATTCCTTGTTTATTTGACCCATGAAATAAGACCCGTTGTCTGAACTTAATCGGTTTGGAATTCCATACCTGGGAATAATCTCATTAACACTTCACAACAGTAGAGGCTTTGTTATCCCTTGTCAGGTGAGCCTCAATCCATTTACTAAACTCATCTACAATAACTAATACATATTTATAACACTAACATCTCTCCAGCTCACTTTAGTCCATCTGGAGGGTCTCAAAGGGACCCACGGACAATGGTGTTTTACCCATCTCACAAGGTACACCCTTTCCAGGATTATGTTGCTGACAAATCAGGCAACGATTGCTAATACCTTGAGCCAGAGATTGCAACTGTGGATGCCAGCATGTGGCTAGGAGCATATCACTGGTTGCTTTAGCACCACAATGAGTTGCAAAGTGTATATATTCAATAACCCACATTGCTAAATCATCTGACATACAAGCCTGTCCAGCAGGGGTGATCCACAGTTTAGATTCACAATCAACTGTGCACCCGAGCTGTTTCCACAGTACCTTATCCCGGTCAGGAGCATCCTCCTGTAATTTAATGATATCTTGGATGGTTGGCATTCCTTTCCGAGGGAGACTTGCTTTTATTTGAGCTTTAAGTCTGGCCCATCATTTTAGGCACAACCACCCGCTGTCCCCGGGACGCCTCTCTAGCTTCCTAAACGGTTCCCTACATCCACTGGTGTTTGACCTGTTGTGTGGGCAGATCATTTCATAACGGAAATCTGCTCTGTTGTATTAGGACAACTAGTTCAGCTGGCTGAGCAGAATGCTCAAAACTGCTGACTCCAGTTTGCCATCCTGACAACATATGGGGGATTTAGGGAGTTAGGAACCATATAAATTCTGTGATTCCATTCATCCAAATCAGGAAAAAAACAGTCTCCCTTCGTTCGGGGAAAGCCAGCCATTGGACTACGTAATCCCTTACATTCATATCCCCAGACCCCATCAGGGTCTTGCCAGACTTCTGTCTCAAATGTTTTTCATGAGCACATTCCTTCTTTAACACTCCGGTTGATTTAGCCACTCCCCCCTTCAGTAATTCTTATTCCCAATTTCAAGGCATTATCCTGCCAACTTGCCAACACTGAAGCTTCCTTTAATTCTTGACAATACTGTTTCCACAGGGCAATAAGTTGCCAGAGTACCCCTATTACTCTTCCAAATTATCTCCTGAACATTCTTAACATCATCCAGAGCCTTTATTCCTCCTAATGGCCAAACGTAATCTCCTAATTTCTTGTTTAACTCCACCGACAATTGTCTGAATTGCTCCGATTTGTAAGGATACCGTTCACATAAGATTTGCAAAGCACTGTTTGATTCAGTTGTAGTATCCAAACGATTACCCATCTTGCCGACTGATAATTCAACACAGTGCGTTGCAAATGACACAAATTACACAGTCGCGTTCCAAACGTCACAAATCTTAATACCCCCCCACAACACTACACACAAGCTCACACACCTCACAACACTTTCATACACACAATCGGACCCAATCTTACAGGACTGAAACCTGACCAGCGTCCACGCTTTCAGGACTGAAACCTGACCAGCGTCCGCACTTTCAGGACTGAAACCTGACCTGTGCCCCACTCTCAGGACTGAAACCTGACCCAGTGGTATTGATATCGATATCATTAAATTATAGTCGACTCCCAATGATACCAATCACTGACCAAAATATCTGCCGCTTCCAGTATTCGCCAGACTGACCTGATTTCGTCAAGACGTCACACAAGAGTTAGCGAATGGCCAATTCGTCATCAGACGACAGATCAGAGGAAACCGATGCAGTAAAACAAACCACTTGCATCGGGGGCCCAATTCCTCTCTCTGCCTCCGAGACTTCTCAGCTCCTTGGCCGCGAACTCGTGGTAATTGTCTTTTGAAATCCCACCGCTGCCACCAAAATGTTAAATCAAGTTCTTTACCTTCAGTCTGAATAATCACACGTAATACTGAATGAGCACATCAGATTTATTCCACCATGGGGTTCTTCTCGTGAGGATCTCCAGACACAATATTAGTGTCTGAAAAGATCACAACTCAGGGGAGGGGAAGAACAGCTTCTCCACGATTGTTTACTTTTTTATACAGAAAAAGAGAGGTGTGACAAAAAGAAATCAAGGACCAATTACAAATCTAATACAATTCCCACGGTTACAGAGAAAACAAAATCATTGATACAGGTCACATGCTCAGAAACCAAACCATTAATATAAGTCACATGCTTTTGGGGAAACGCATCAATTTACCTAGAGTGGATTCAAAACTTTTCCTACTTTCACACGCACCCATATAAGGAGTTGTTATTAAGAAAGAAACTTTATCTCTATAGACGAGCAATCTCGCAGCTGCATGACCTTGCTTTACTGTTTCAATACACGGCACTCACACAGTCAGACAGAGTAGTGGGAGAGGACAAGAGCCCCTATTCTGAACACTCCTTATCATTCGTAAAGGAACAAACACATTCTGTTCCCAAGGATAACATTTCTGCCGCAAGCATCCATCTTACTGCTTTCCACTGAAAATAAGCATTCATTTTATATTAGATAAAACAACAAAAGAAACCATCTCAACTACAACAAAATATCAATATCTCTAATTAACAATATATCAACTAATAACATAGATTCTCACCCCCTCCCCTCTCTCATCTTATTGCGATGTCCCCTAGTGTTGGACATTTCCACCCTGGGAGAAAGGTTCTGACTGTCTACCCTGACTCCCCTCAAACTCCAATGTTCCAGAGAAAACTCCAGGTCTATCCAAACTCTCCTGTAGCTGAAAAGCTCTGATCCAGGCAGTATTCTGGTGAACCTCCTCTGCATCCACTCCAATGGTGACACGAAGGTGCAGGTCCATGTGGAGGTATAGTCCCTCATCTTCAGTGGACAAGTGAGAAGGCGCTGGACATTTCTTTTTTCTTTCCCTCTCCCTCTCCCTCTCCCTCTCCCTCCCCCCTCTTCCCCTCCCCCTCTTCCCCTCCCCCTCTTCCCCTCCCCCTCTTCCCCTCCCCCTCTTCCCCATCCCCTCTCCCCCTCCCCCTCTCCCTCTTGCTGGATATCTGACACAATAGAAAATGCTGGAAACACCCAGCACTGTTTCTCTCTCCACAGATGCTGCCTGACTTGTTGAGTATTTCCAGCATTTTGTTTTGTTCAGAATTATTACTTGTGAATATATTGGAGACTGGGAAACAGATCGATGGAGCGGGCAGTGTCCGTGGAAGCAGGGGACGGTACAATGGCACCTCTGGTCTGACCAGCATTGGCAGCTCCAGCTGGCGAGATCATTAGTTTAGTTTAGAGATACTGCGCAGAAACAGGCCCTTCGGCCCACCGGGTCCGTGCCGACAAGCGATCCCCACACATTAACACTATCCTACACCCACTAGGGACAATTTTTACATTTACCAAGCCAATTAACCTACAAACCTGTACGTCTGTGGAGTGTGGAACGAAACCGAAGATCTCGGAGAAAACGCACACAGGTCACGGGGAGAACGTACAAACTCCGTACAGACAGCACCCGTAGTCGGGATCGAACCCGGGTCTCCGGCGCTGCGTTCACTGTAAGGCAACAACTCTACCGCTGCGCCACCGTGACCGCCCAAAGAAAATCCAAACATAGAAAATAGGTGCAGGAGGAGGCCATTCAGCCCTTCGAGCCAGCACCGCCATGCAATATGATCATGGCTGATCATCCACATTCAGTGCCCTGTTCCTGCTTTCTCCCCATATCCCTGGATTCTAATTCCAATTGCCGATCCCCATCTCTCACAGGGTCCAGGCTCACGTTCTCGGTTGCAGCCCCCGTGCGGGGCCGTGGAGGATATTTACCTTTTGTAAACGATGTCTCCTGTTTACGCAGATATCAACGAATGTGCTTTCTCTCCGTGTGGCCGTGACGGGGCTTGTCACAACACGGACGGTTCCTACTCGTGTATCTGCAATACCGGCTTCAATTCGACCACCGACTCCACTGGCAAGACCACTTGTGTGGGTGAGGACCATAGACTTCCGCGAGGTGCAGTACACACGTCTACTCGGTGTTGGAGTGGACAGAAGGGTATCGACCTGAAACGCCACCCATTCCTTCTCTCCAGAGATGCTGCCTGTCCCGTTGAGTTAGTTCAGCATTTTGTGTCTATCTTCACATTTGTCCTGCAGATTCCATCAACGATTCCATTAAGCAATCTCTGAACAACTTGCTCGTTGAACCCACCCCCCAATGCTCCCTGCACCACTGCACACTGCCCTTTCTCTCCGTCTGCCCTCCTACCGATGTCCAGTGATTCACGCACGCTCCAAATCTCCCTCTTCCCCTCCCCCTCTTCCCCTCCCCCTCTTTCCCTTCCCCTCCCCCTCTTCCCCTCCCCCTCTTCCCCTCCCCCTCTTCCCCTCTCCCCCTCTCCCCCTCTCCCCCTCTTCCCCTCTTCCCCTCTCCCCCTCTTCCCCTCTCCCCCTCTTCCCCTCTCCCCCTCTTCCCCTCTCCCCCTCTCCCCCTCTCCCCCTCTTCCCCTCTCCCCCTCTTCCCCTCCCCCTCTTCCCCTCTCCCTCTTCACGATGTCCAACAATTTGCCAATCAAAGCCCTTTCACCTGTATCCAGCGTAGACCAGGCATTCAGCGTTTCGCTGGGATTGTGCGCTCGATCGGCCAATGCCAGCTATTTTAACTTCCCGTGCCTTTCCCAAACCGACCATTCTGTCCTTGGCCTCTGCAGATACTGGATCCTCCGCTCCAATGGCACTCGTCTCTGTTTTTACGCCACATGCCACCAGAGCACATAGGTTCAAGGTGGATAGGAATCTGAGGGGTAACTTTTTCACGCAAAGGGTGGTGGGTGCTTGGAAGAAGCTGCCAGAGGAGGTAGTTGAGGCCAGGACTATTCCAATGTTTAAAAAACAGTTATACAGGTACATGGATAGGACAGGTTTGGAGGGATATGGACCAAGGCAGGCCGGTGGGACTAGTGTAGCTGGGACATGTTGACCGGTGGGGGCAAGTTGGGCTGATGGGGCCTGTTTCCACACTGTATCACTCTATGACTCTATGCTGGTGTGTTGTTACATCCAGGGCCACAGGTTGCTCACGTAACTGGGTTGACGACTGTGAAGCGTTTTCATTGTTCACACAGATATCAACGAATGCAATTTCTCACCCTGTCACGATAATGCAACTTGTTTCAACACAATTGGTTCCTACCATTGCAAATGCAACTCAGGGTTTCAGGAAACAATTGCAACCGCCGGCCAAAGTGCAGGGAAGATCTGTGAAGGTAAGGACTTCATGTCAGCAACAAAGCATGTCAACAGGTCGGCACAGTGGCGCAGCGGTACAGTTGCTGCCTTACAGCGCTTGCAGCACTGGAGACCCAGGTTCAATCCCGACTAGGGGTGCTGTCTGTACGGAGTTCGTATGTTCTCCCCTTGACTGCATGGGTTTTCTCTGAGATCTTCGGTTTTACTCCCACACTCCAAAGACCTACAGGGCTGTAGATTAATTGGCTTGGTAAATGTAAAAATTGTCCCTAGTGTGTGGAGGATAGTGTTAATGTGTGGGGATCGCTGGTCGGCGCGGGCCTGGTGGGCCGAAGGGCCTGTTTTCCGTGCTGCATCTCTGAACTAAACTAAACTAAACTGCGAATAAATCCCCAGCTACTGTTTGTGGTCAATCCTACAGGGGTCTCCGGCAGATTCCTGGACTTTTAGATAATCCCCTGACACTGCTCCGACAGAATCTCACCGGGAATGATTGGGGGACAGTATTGGGGTCAAACATTGGTATTTGTTTTGTTCAGATTGAGGATTTGGTCAACGACTGTAAATATCTTGGAGACTGGGAAGTGAAGCTATCCCGAGTAATTTCCAATCACAAACCAATGGACAAGACATTTGCAAACATCACCAGCAGTGGCATCTATGGTCAGAGAATCCCGTCAACATCCCACCATGACACCTTCCACCCCTCCCCCCATTGTTCTCCTTCTTTGTCCATTCAGCATGTTGGTGTAGTGTTTACTCGGCATGTTTCTGTCTCTGGGCCTTGTCTGGGCCTTATCGCTAAGGACAGTGTCCGATGCCCATCCCTGCTGCCTTCTTAAACTGCTGCAGACCTTCTCATGAGGATGCCCCCCCACAGTTGCTGCTGGGGAGGGAGTTTCAGGAGTTCGATCCAGTAATGGGGAGGGAACGGCAAAATATTTCCACGTCAGGTCACACACGTCTTGGAGGGGCACCTGTAGATGTTGGTCCCATGCACCCAAACCTCTTGTCCTTGGAGATGGAGGTCACACAATAGACAATAGGTGCAGAAGGAGGCCATTCGGCCCTTCGAGCCAGCACCACCATTCAATGTGATCATGGCTGATCATTCTCAATCAGTACCCCGTTCCTGCCTTCTCCCCAAACCCCCTGACTCTGCTATCCTTAAGAGATCTATCTAGCTCTCTCTTGAAAGCATTCAGAGAATTGGCCTCTACTGCCTTCTGAGGCAGAGAATTCCACAGATTTGCAACTCTCTGACTGAAAAGGTTTTTCCTCATCTCCATTCTAAATGGCCTACCTCTTATTCTTAAACTGTGGCCCCTGGTTCTGGACTCCCCCAACATTGGGAACATGTTTCCTGCCTCTAACGTGTCCAACCCCTTAATAATCTTATATGTTTCGATAAGATCCCCTCTTATCCTTCTAAACACACGTTTGGAAGGTGCAGCTGAGGTAGCCTTGGAGAGCAACTGGTGACTTCCTGGGCATTCCATGGGAGCATTTTAGAGCCAACCCCATTGGTGGTCTGGTCACAAGCAGGCCAGAGGACCCTCCTTGGAGGGCTTGAGGGAACCAGGTGGGTTTTAATGATAACTTGTTCATTTTTGTGAGCACCTCTTTCTAAATGCCAACTGCAGTGAAGAAAGCTAATGGCATGTTGGCCTTCATGACAAGAGGAGTTGAGTATAGGAGCAAAGAGGTCCTTCTGCAGTTGTACAGGGCACTAGTGAGACCGCACCTGGAGTACTGTGTGCAGTTTTGGTCTACAAATTTGAGGAAGGACATTCTTGCTATTGAGGGCGTGCAGCGTAGGTTCACTAGGTTAATTCCCGGAATGGCAGGACTGTCGTATGTTGAAAGACTGGTGCGACTGGGCTTGTATACACTGGAATTTAGAAGGATGAGAGGGGATCTGATTGAAACATATAAGATTATTAAGGGATTGGACACGCTAGAGGCAGGAAACATGTTCCCAATGTTGGGGGAGTCCAGAACCAGGGGCCACAGTTTAAGAATAAGGGGTAGGCCATTTGGAACGGAGATGAGGAAAAACATTTTTGCTCAGAGAGTTGTAAATCTGGGGAATTCTCTGCCTCAGAAGGCAGTGGAGGCCAATTCTCTGGATGCTTTCAAGAGAGTTAGATAGAGCTCTTAATGATAGCGGAGTCAAGGGGAATAGGGAGAGGGCAGGAATGGTGTACTGATTGTGGATGATCAGCCATGATCACGGTGAATGGTGGTTCTGGCTCGAGGGGCCGAATGGCCTACTCCTGCACCTACTGTCTATGCTCCGGTGTTATTGGAATTTGCTTCTGTAGATTGCACTCTGTTAATTGTATCAATCGAGTGCCCACGTGCAATCAGTGGACATTGGTCATGTGCGTGCCTGTGCTAATGAGAAGGATTTTCTCTGTTCATGTAGATGTTGACGAATGTGGCTTCTATCCATGCGAGCGTCACATGACTTGCACCAATATAGTGGGTTCCTTCCAGTGCAACTGCAAAGCAGGGTTTCAGTCACCACCTGTGACCAGCGCAGGAACGGTTTGTGTAGGTAAGGACTTTACATCGCCATGAAATGGAGAATAAAACTCAGATTGGGGTTGTGGATGTTAATCCCCCAGGACTGTCCTGCAGATTCCTGGAATTAAAGAACAAATTTTCCTTTCCCCTGACTCTCGGTCTTAAAAAAGTCTCGCCCCAAAACGTCACCCATTCCTTCTCTCCAGAGATGCTGTCAGTCCTGCTGAGTTACTCCAGTATTTTGTGTCGGAAAATAAATGCAGATGCTGGTACAAATCGAAGGTATTTATTCACAAAATGCTGGAGTAACTCAGTGGGCCAGGCAGCATCTCAGGAGAGAAGGAATGGGTGACGTTTCAGATCGAGTCTGAAGAAGGGTCCTCTCCATGTGACCCTAACGCGGCTTAAGAGTTTCTTAACCTTTCACTGAATCCTTTGTTTAGTTTCAGTTTAGTTTAGAGATACAGTGCGGAAACAGGCCCTTCGGCCCACCCAGTCCGCGACAGTCAGCGATCCCCGGACACTTACACTATCCTACACACGCTAGGCAATATTCACAATCATACGAAGCCAATTAACCGGATATCACGGAGGAAACACATGCAGTCACAGAGACTACAGACAGCACCCGTAGTCGGGATCGAACCCGAGTCCCTGGCGCTGCAAGGCAGTAACTCTACTGCTGCTCCCTGTGTAAGCAAGAAACAGAGAATAAATCGCCATCTGTTAAGATTGTCAATCCTACAGGAATGTCCTGGAATTTGAGCATCATTGTGGGATGGTGGTGGGGGCCAAACATAGGCTTTTTATTTGTTCCTTGTGACAGATTTAGTCGATTATTCTGAATCATGCAGAGACTGGGAAATGAATATATTGACCTGACTGGTCCCTTGAAAACAGGGGACCATGTGATGAATCGCCCAGGAACTGGTCTGACCAGATTTGGCAGCTCCAGCTGGCGAGATCATTAGAAAATCAAAACATAGAAAATAGGTGCAGGAGTAGGCCTTTCGGCCCTTCGAGCCAATACCGCCATGCAATATGATCATGGCTGATCATCCACATTCAGTGCCCTGTTCCTGCTTTCTCCCCATATCCCTGGATTACAATTCCAATTGCCGATCCCCATCTCTCACAGTGTCCAGGCTCACGTTCTCGGTTGCAGCCCCCGTGCGGGGCCGTGGAGGATATTTACCTTTTGTAAACGATGTCTCCTGTTTGCGCAGATATCAACGAATGTGCTTCCTCGCCGTGTGACCGTAACGTAACTTGTCAAAACACGGACGGTTCCTACTCGTGTATCTGCAATACCGGCTTCAATTCGACCACCGACTCCACTGGCAAGACCACTTGTGTGGGTGAGGACCTTAGACTTCCGCGAGGCGCAGTACACACGTCTACTCGGTGTTGGAGTGGACAGAAGGGTATCGACCTGAAACGCCACCCATTCCTTCTCTGCAGAGATGCTGCCTGTCCCGCTGAGTTACTCCAGCATTTTGTGACTATCTTCACTATTGTCCTGCAGATTCCATCAAAAAGACCATAATGACAAGGCCACTGAATTAAATAATCTCTGAACAAATCGCTCGTTGAACGAACCCCCCCCCCCTTCTAATGCTCCCTGCGCCACTGCACACTGCCCTTTCCCTCTGTCTGCCCTCCTGCCGATGTTCAGTGATTCACGCACGCTCCAACCCCCCCTTCTCTTCAAAGTTCACCTAAGGGTGCAGGGGGATTACGGCCGTCACTAGTTCACTTGTTGCCGAAGAACGTCTGTCGCAGAGGCAGGTAGTGGGCTGCCCCCTCGGCCCAGTCTTTACCCTGGACTGATGTCCCAGTGTGGGAAGGGAGGGCCTGTGCTATTGCCAGTTATTCATTGTACTCTGCCTTACCATGGGGTGTGTGAGTATGTGTAAGTATGTGTGCGTGTGTGTGAGTATGTGCGCATGTGTGTGCATGCGTGTGCATGCATGTGAGTATGTGTGTGAGTGAGTATGTGTGGGTGTGTGTGAGTATATGTGCGTGTATGTGTGTATGTGTGCGTGTGTGTGAGTTTGTGTGTGTGTGTGTGGGTATGTGTGGGTATGTGTGCGTGTGTGTGCGTGTGTGTGAGTATGTGTGCGTGTATGTGTGCGTGTGTGTGTGTGTGTGGGTATGTGTGCGTGTGTGTGAGTATGTGTGCGCGTGTGTGCATGCGTGTGTAGGTGTGTGAGAAGTTGGGAACCCCGGGAACAGGTGCAAGCAGCTGTAGCTGGTGGGCTCACTGCAGTCCCAGTTCCCCAGTCCTACACGGTCCAAGGCCGTACCCGCAGGTCTCGTTCCGTACAGGGGGTGGGCAATTTTGCGAAGGTCCAGATGTGGCCAGACCCGGTCTGGGCTCAGAGCTAGGTTAGATTCACGGAGCAGTGGACATCCTGTGTCTGCAACCACCCCATGCCGCCCACACCACCCGCACCGTGACATGGTTGTTTACACAACTGCCCCAACAGAGACGGCTGGGTTACTGCCCAACCTTTCCCCTCTCACCGACAGACAGCTTCCAGTTCAATGGAACCGAGGGCAATCATCGCAGCTTCTGGCTTGTCCAAGGCTATTTGGTTCCTCAATTCCGTTTGATCCAGGAAGATCTGTTCCTTAACTCCATCCACCTGTCTTTCTCCCTCAACCTTTCACTGAATCCTTTGTTCCAACGAGGGTCTGCTCTGTGTTTAAGGCACACGCCGGTGTGTTGCTGCATCCACAGTTACAGAGTGCAACAGGGAGCAAACCGTGTTACTGTTGTGAAGGGTTTTCACTGTTCCCACAGATATTGACGAATGCAAATCTTCACCCTGTGGCAAAAACACGTTGTGTGACAATGCGCCGGGTTCCTACCAGTGCAACTGCATCGCAGGGTTTCGTGCATCAGCTGGGACCACTGGCATCGGCGCAGAGGACTGTGAAGGTTGGGATGTTTAGTTTCAGTTTAGTTTAGAGATACAGCGCGGAAACAGGCCCTTCAGCACACCCAGTCCGCGACGGTCAGCGATCCCCGGACACTTACACTATCGTACACACGCTGGGCAATATTCACAATCATATGAAGCCAATTAACCTATAAACCTGTACGTCTTTGGAGTGTGAGAGGAAACCGGATATCACGGAGGAAACACAGGCAGTCACAGAGACTGTACAGACAGCACTCGTAGTCGGGATCGAACCCGAGTCCCTGGCGCTGCAAGGCAGTAACTCTACTGCTGCGCCCTGTGTAAGCAAGAAACAGAGAATAAATCGCCATCTGTTAAGATTGTCAATCCTACAGGAATGTCCTGGAATTTGAGCATCATTGTGGGATGGTGGTGGGGGCCAAACATAGGCTTTTTATTTGTTCCTTGTGACAGATTTAGTCGATTATTCTGAATCATGCAGAGACTGGGAAATTAATATATTGACCTGACTGGTCCCTTGAAAACAGGGGACCATGTGATGCATCGCCCAGGAACTGGTCTGACCAGATTTGGCAGCTCCAGCTGGCGAGATCATTAGAAAATCAAAACATAGAAAATAGGTGCAGGAGGAGGCCATTCAGCCCTTCGAGCCAATACCGCCATGCAATATGATCATGGCTGATCATCCACATTCAGTGCCCTGTTCCTGCTTTCTCCCCATATCCCTG
Organism: Rhinoraja longicauda; assembly: GCF_053455715.1. Lineage (NCBI taxonomy): Eukaryota > Metazoa > Chordata > Chondrichthyes > Rajiformes > Arhynchobatidae > Rhinoraja > Rhinoraja longicauda. The sequence continues at coordinate 6,634 of NW_027602162.1, read as the reverse complement.
GATTACAAATCCAATTGCCGATCCCCATCTCTCACAGGGTCCAGGCTCACGTTCTCGGTTGCAGCCCCCGTGCGGGGCCGTGGAGGATATTTACCTTTTGTAAACGATGTCTCCTGTTTGCGCAGATATCAACGAATGTGCTTCCTCGCCGTGTGACCGTAACGCAGCTTGTCAAAACACGGACGGTTCCTACTCGTGTATCTGCAATACCGGCTTCAATTCGACCACCGACTCCACTGGCAAGACCACTTGTGTGGGTGAGGACCTTAGACTTCCGCGAGGCGCAGTACACACGTCTACTCGGTGTTGGAGTGGACAGAAGGGTATCGACCTGAAACGCCACCCATTCCTTCTCTGCAGAGATGCTGCCTGTCCCGCTGAGTTACTCCAGCATTTTGTGTCTATCTTCACTATTGTCCTGCAGATTCCATCAACGTGACCATAATGACAAGGCCACTGAATTGAATAATCTCTGAACAACTCGCTCGTTGAACGAACGCCCTCCCCCCCCCCCCCCCCCCAATGCTCCCTGCGCCACTGCACACTGCCCTTTCCCTCCGTCTGCCCTCCTGCCGATGTTCAGTGATTCACGCATGCTCCAACCCCCCCCTTCTCTTCAAAGTTCACCTAAGGGTGCAGGGGGATTACGGCCGTCACTAGTTCACTTGTTGCCGAAGAACGTCTGTCGCAGAGGCAGGTAGTGGGCTGCCCCCTCGGCCCAGTCTTTGCCCTGGACTGATGTCCCAGTGTGGGAAGGGAGGGCCTGTGCTGTTGCCAGTTATTCATTGTACTCTGCCTTACCATGGGGTGTGTGTGTGATTATGTGTGCGTGTGTGTGCGTATGTGTGAGTGTGTGTGCGTGTGTGTGAGTATGTGTGCGTGTGTGTGAGTATGTGTGCGCATGTGTGCATGCGTGTGTAGGTGTGTGAGAAGTTGGGACCCCCGGGAACAGGTGCAAGCAGCTGTAGCTGGTGTACTCACTGCAGTCCCAGTTCCCCAGTCCTACACGGTCCAAGGCCGTACCCGCAGCTCTCGTTCCGTACAGGGGGTGGGCAATTTTGCGGAGGTCCAGATGTGGCCAGACCCGGTCTGGGCTCAGAGCCAGGATAGATTCACGGAGCAGTGGACATCCTGTGTATGCAACCACCCCATGCCGCCCACACCACCCGCACCGTGACATGGTTGTTTACACAACTGCCCCAACAGAGAAGGCTGGGTTATTGCCCAACCTTTCCCCTCTCACCGACAGACAGCTTCCAGTCCAATGGAACCGAGGGCAATCATCACAGCTTCTGGCTTGTCCAAGGCTATTTGGTTCCTCAATTCCGTTTGATCCAGGAAGATCTGTTCCTTAACTCCATCCACCTGTCTTTCTCCCTCAACCTCTCACTGAATCCTTTGTTCCAACGAGGGTCTGCTCTGTGTTTAAGGCACACGCCGGTGTGTTGCTGCATCCACAGTTTCAGAGTGCAACAGGGAGCAAACTGTGTTACTGTTGTGAAGGGTTTTCACTGTTCCCACAGATATTGACGAATGCAAATCTTCACCCTGTGGCAAAAACACGTTGTGTGACAATGCGCCGGGTTCCTACCAGTGCAACTGCGTCGCAGGGTTTCGTGCACCAGCTGGGACCACTGGCATCGGCGCAGAGGACTGTGAAGGTTGGGATGTTTAGTTTTAGTTTAGTTTAGAGATACTGCGCGGAAACAGGCCCTTCGGCCCACCCAGTCCGCGACGGTCAGCGATCCCCGGACACTTACACTATCCTACACACGCTGGGCAATATTCACAATCATACGAAGCCAATTAACCTATAAACCTGTACGTCTTTGGAGTGTGAGAGGAAACCGGATATCACGGAGGAAACACGGGCAGTCACAGAGACTGTACAGACAGCATCCGTAGTCGGGATCGAACCCGAGTCCCTGGCGCTGCAAGGCAGTAACTCTACTGCTGCGCCACCGTGCCGCCCTGTATAAGCAAGAAACAGAGAATAAATCGCCATCATCTGTTACGATTGTCAATCCTACTGGAATATCCTGGAATTTGAACATCTGGTCTGACCAGAGTTGGCAGCTCCAGCAGGCGTGATCATTAGTTTAGTTTAGTTTAGAGATACTGCACAGAAACAGGCCCTTCGGCCCACTGGGTCCGCGCCGACCAGCGATCCCCACACATTAACACTATCCTACGCCCACAAGGGACAATTTTTACATTTACCAAGCCAATTAACCTACAATCCTGTACATCTTTGGAGTGTGCGAGGAAACTGAAGATCTAGGAGAAAACGCACACAGGTCACGGGGAGAACGTACAAACTCCATACAGACAGCACCCGTAGTCGGGATCGGACCCAGGTCTCCGGCGCTGCGGTCACTGTAAGGCAGCAACTCTACCGCTGCACCACTGTGACCGCCCAAAGAAAATCGAAATATAGAAAATAGGTGCAGGAGGAGGCCATTCAGCCCTTCGAGCCAGCACCGCTATGCAATATGATCATGGCTGATCATCCAAATTCAGTGCCCTGTTCCTGCTTTCTCCCCATATCCCTGGATTACAATTCCAATTGCCGATCCCCATCTCTCACAGGGTCCAGGCTCACGTTCTCGGTTGCAGCCCCCGTGCGGGGCCGTGGAGGATGTTTACCTCTTGTAAACGATGTCTCCTGTTTGCGCAGATATCAACGAATGTGCTTCCTCGCCGTGTGGCCGTGACGGGGCTTGTCACAACACGGACGGTTCCTACTCGTGTGTCTGCAATGCCGGCTTCAATTTGACCACCGAATCCACTGGCAAGACCACTTGTGAGGGTGAGGACCTTAGACTTCCGCGAGGCGCAGTATACACGTCTACTCGGTGTTGGAGTGGACAGAAGGTTCTCGACCCGAAACATCGCCCATTCCTTCTCACCAGAGATGCTGCCTGTCCCGCTGAGTTACTCCAGCAGTTAGTTTCTATCTTTGGTGTAAACCACTATCTGCACTTCCTTCCTACACGTTAAGGTAAAGAAAGCTGTGGAAATGTATAGATTACACAGGATGTACGTGACTGGCTTCTCTCCTGAGGTCTAGATCAGAAGGGGAGTTTCTGAGAAGGACTGGGAGAAGGTGGGATCACCGTAGAAGAAGACACAAAGTGCTGGACGAACATAGTGGGTCTTAAGAGACGCTACCTGACCTGTTGAGTTACTCCAGCACTTTCTGTCTTCTTTTGTAAACCAGCAACTGCAGTTCAGTGTGCCTACAGATCACCAGGGAAATTGGAGCAAAACAAATTGAAAACTACTACTACAGAACTACTTTCTGTAATGTGCGCAGAACAGCACCTGTGCAGCCATGGAGAAGGTGTTGAGGGGGAGAGACTGAAAGAAGAACTGCTTCATGTATCTGAAGGGCAGGTGTAGCTTGTGCTCAGTTGTGGGATAAGTTGTTGAGTGTGAGAATGAGTCCAGGAATATATTATTATTAGGACACTTCCAGTTTCCAGCCCCGCCACGTGGACACTTCTGCTATGGGGCCATCCACCGTGGTGGATGTTCATGCCTTTCATGCTTCAGTAAGTTTCAATGAGATCCCCCCCATCATCCATCTAAACTCCAGCAAGTGCAGGCCCACAAACCGTCAATCGCTCATCAAATGTTCACAGTTGTGGGATAAGTCGTTGAGTGGGGGAATAAGTTCAGGCAGAGCAGTGAGTGTGTTGGTGACGAGGAACTGGTTGTGTCTCTGCTCAAGGAACAGGATATTAGTTGCTCGCAAGGTGAGGTCCATGATTTGGACCAGGGTAATGACGAAGGGCCGGCAAAGTATTTCCAAATCAGGGTTGTGCTCAAAGATACCAGAGGAGCAAGAAAGACCACTCGACCCAAAGAACCGTAGTATGTCATGGCACCATTTTGGTCGGCAGAAACTTGCAGAAACATTTAAAAAGAAAAATGACAATAATCTGTGAATTGATGATGAGATATATTCTGCATTTTAATGGTATCATCACACATACTGTTCCCCCAAAACACTGATTACACTGCGAGAGGCATAGCGAACTAAAATTTTGCCTACTAAAATTTCTCCTCATCGCTGACAGAGCTAGATAGAGCTCTTAAGGATAACGGAGTCAGGGGGTATGGGGAGAAGGCAGGAACGGGGTACTGATTGAGAATGATCAGCCATGATCACATTGAATGATGGTGCTGGCTCGAAGGGCCGAATGGCCTACGCCTGCACCTATTGTCTATAAACGTTTTGCCTACTAAAATGACGGACGTTACGCTCCTTTGCGTACTACACTTCAGTATAGGCGATTTCAACTGAGTGGTCCATCTTGTTCCTCTAGTATCTTTGGTTTGGTTGACTTGGAGGGGAACCTGTGGGTGGTGGTGTTGCCAGTGCTTGAACCCTATGTCCTGTTTGCCGATAAAGGTCAAAATGACTGGAAGGAGCTGTTGGAGCAACCAAGGCAAGTAATCGACTGACTTCCAAGAACATTTCCTGCAGTATTTATGAGTCACCATATTGGTTCTGGTCACAGAGTCCAGTCCTGGTGATAACACCAGGTTAACGACGAGTAAACAATGTGTTTCTGTTGTTAACAATTGTCACTGTTTACACAGATATCGATGAGTGTAAATCCTTGCCCTGTCACCAAAACGCAACTTGTAATAACACGAGGGGTTCCTACCAGTGCAACTGCAGAGCAGGGTTTCTGGCATCATCTGCGCCTGCAAGCCTGAATGCAGGGAAGATCTGTGAAGGTGGGGAGAGGAAGAGTTAACCACATTGGTGCGTTGGTCACGTGGGCTTAACCTGGTGAGGCCACCAGATCACCTTCCCTGGAGACATGAGAGAAATCGATGGTATATTTGTGACAGCTTGTTCATTTTTGGGAGCACCATTACTCATGATTAGTTGTGTCCCATATTCCCGCTGCTAAGAACGGAGATGAGGAAAAACTTTTTAGAACGGAGATGAGGAAAAACTTTTTTAGAATGGAGATTAGGAAAAACTTTTTTAGAACGGAGATGAGGAAAAACTTTTTAGAATGGAGATGAGGAAAAACTATTTTAGAATGGAGGTGAGGAAAAACTTTTTCAGTCTGAGAGTTGTAAATCTGGAATTTTCTGCCTCAGAAGGCAGTGGAGGCCAATTCTCTGGATGCTTTCAAGAGAGAGTTAGATAGTGGTCTAAATGATAGCGGAGTCAGGGGGTGTGGGGAGAAGGCAGGAACGGGGTACTGATTGTGGATGATCAGCCATGATCACATTGAATGGTGGTGCTGGCTCAAAGGGCCGAATGGTCTCCTCCTGCACCTATTGTCTATTGTTTATAGTGTAGGCAATTTCGACAGAGCTGTTCATCTTGCTCCTCTAGTATCTTTGGTTGTGTCCCATATTCCCGCTGCTGTGATGGGATTTGAGTTTGTAGATCGAGACTGTGGTGATTTTATATTGCGCCACCAACAGACTCTGACCAGACACAATGTCCTCAGGTAACAGAGAACAACAGGTTGACGATTGTGAAGGGTTTTCTCTCTTCACACAGATATCGACGAGTGTAATTCCTTGCCCTGTCACAAACTAGCAACTTGTACCAACACGATGGGTTCCTACCTGTGCCGATGCAATGCAGGGTTTCAGGAATCAGCTGCGACCGTTGGCAACAGTGCGAGGAAGATCTGTCAAGGTGAGCACTTTAAGAGACATTGGTGCGTCTGATCACATTGGGTAGTCTTGGTGAGGAGACCAGATTTCATTCGCTGGGGGGGGGGGGGGGGGGGGGCATTAGAGAAACCAATGCCTTTCCATGACAACTTGTCCATTTTTGTGAGCACCAATACTGATGATTAATTGTTTTCTAAATTCCTGCCTCAGTTCAGGGATGATCTGTGAGGTATGGACTTTTATCTCACCATGAAACTGAGAATACTGTCCTAAATTATCCACAAAATGGAGATTAAATCTCAAATTGGCACTGGGGATGCCCACCCTTCATCTAGTCCCGCAGATTCCTGGAATCAACAAAGGGTCTCATGAACGTTGACTTCAGCCAAGTCCATGAGAAGGTCGTAGTGTTTTCAAAGAAGGCTTGGGTCATTTGGGATTTGCAGAGGCGATTTACAGAGGCCAATTAGCCGGCAAACCCGCACCTACTTGAGATATTGGAGGAAACCAGAGCATCAGGAGTGTTTCCAATGACTTCTGTGTCTATGAGGCATGCAGTCATAGAGTCACACAGCATGGAAACAGGCCCTTCGGCCCAACTCATGCATGCCGACCAAGATGCCCCATCTAAGTTAGTCCCATTTACAAACATTTGGCCCATATTCCCCTGAGCACTTCTTATCCAGGTTCCTGTCCACGTATTGTTATAGAATCTGCTTAAATTACCTCCTCTGTCAGCTCGTTCCATATATCTGACCTCCTCTGAGTGAAACAGTTGCCCCTCAGCTTCCTATTAAATTTGCCCCTCTCTTAAACTTCTGTCCTCTGGTTTTTGATTCCCCTGCCCTGGATAGAAGACTGTGCATTCACCCCATCTATTCCCCTCATGATTTCATACACCTCTATAAGATCAGCCCTCAGTGTGGGTAAGACCGTGCCGGGCGGATAGTGGTTGAATAGCAACAGGGATGTGAGAGTG
>NW_027602161.1:0-46690 GCF_053455715.1 Rhinoraja longicauda | reverse complement strand
GTTCTCATTAAAGTTTAGATTAATTATGGATATTGAACTTGAGTTGACCCTTTAGAGTCGAACATTTGACTTAAAAAGAAGGGATTCTTTGAGAGGATCTGGGAAAAATGGATCGTTTATTTGAGCCATGACACCAACTAGATAAATGCCGAGCTAGATATTGGAAGATTGTGTTATATAGAACTAGATGGTATGTTTGTGCGAATATTGAAATACCTCTAGATAACCAATCATTGTTACTTTTTAATATTTTATTTAGTAAGTGTACCACACTGCCTTATGCATATGCATTTATTTATTTATCTATCACCTTTATTTATTTATTCATTTTTGATATTTTTCTTATTTTATTTTATTTATGTCGATGATGTACTGTTTTGTATATATCTCTGTGAAAAATCAATAAAATCTGATTGTAAAAAAGAAAGGATCCTTTATTTTACATCGTATCAAATGTAAAACATCGGGGTCAGATTTAATGTGATCATGTCACTGCTTATCCACACCCATCACTGACCACACTGATAATGTCACTGCTTATCCAGACCCATCACTGACCACACTGATAATGTCACTGCTTATCCAGACCCATCACTGACCACACTGATAATGTCACTGCTTATCCAGAGAGAGAGAGAGAGAGAGTGAGGATTGTGGAGAGGAAGAGGGAAGGAGTGTGGAGAGTAAAGGAGGTGAGTGGGGAGAGAGGAAGGTGTGTGGGGAGAGAAAGGGGAGGAGTGGAGTGAAAGGAGGAGGAGTGTGGGAAAGGAGGATGGGAAGAGAGGGGATGTGGAGAGAGGAATTGAATACTGTGGGAAGAGAGAGAAGGTAGGATGAATGTGGAGAGCGAGGGGGAGTGTGGTGGGAGAGAGGGGGAGTGTGGGTTAAATGACGGGGAGGAGTGTGGGGAAATAGGTTGTTTTAGTGGACAGGGGAGGGAGGAGTGTGAGAGAGAGGGAGGAAGGATGGTATGGAAAGAGTGGAGGGATGGGGACAGAGAGGAGGGGAGAGAGAGGGATAGGAGTGACGGGAGGGTGGTGGAGTATTGGGAGAGATAGAGGGGGTGTGGGGAGAGAGGGGAGGAGTGTGGGCAGAGAGGGGGTTGTGCGTGGGGAGAGAGATGGGGAGGAATGTGGGGAGAGAGAGAGTGGGAGGAGTGTGGGGAGACAGAGGGGGAGGAGTAGTGAGGGTGTGGGGAGAAAGACGGAGTGTGGGGATGGAGAGTGAGAGGAGAGTGGGGAGAGAGGAAGTGCGGAGAGAGAGGGGGAGCAGTGTGGGGAGAGAGATTAGAGGAGTGTGGCAGGACAGAGAGGAGTGTGGGGAGATAGTGGGGAGGAGTGTGGAGAGAGGGGAGGAGGTGGGAAGTCAGAGGGTCGGAAAATTGGTGAGCAAGAGGGGGATTAGTATGTGGGGAGAGTGAATGGCGGAGGGGGAGGGAGAGAGGCAGAGAGAGTGAGGAGTGTTGGGGGAGACGCATTATGTGTTACTCTATCACTTGTATGCCGGAGAAAGTTATTTACTCATTTTAACCACTGCCTATTAAAATGAAAATAACAAATAAATATGTCTGCACCTGCCAACGTGGATAGAACAGGAAGATGCAGTGAGAGCTCATTGGAGATTAGATTAATTACTGATAATGTCACTGCTTAACCAGACCTATCACTGACCACACTGATAATGTCACTGCTTATCCAGACCCATCACTGACCACACTGATAATGTCACTGCTTATCCAGACCCATCACTGACCACACTGATAATGTCGCTACTTATCCAGACCCATCACTGACCACACTGATAATGTCACTGCTTATCCAGACCCATCACTGACCACACTGATAATGTCGCTACTTATCCAGACCCATCACTAACCACTGATAATGTCACTGCTTATCCAGACCCATCACTGACCACACTGATAATGTCACTGCTTATCCAGACCCATCATTGACCACACTGATAATGTCACTGCTTATCCAGACCCATCATTGACCACACTGATAATGTCACTGCTTATCCAGACCCATCATTGACCACACTGACGTCACACACAGGTATGTTCTTTGTGTCATCCATTCCAAGGACATCTCACATACTGTAACAACCAGCTACCCAGTTCCATCGCATGCTGCTCAAATATATTTTCACCACCTTTGACAACATTTGCCCCGTACTGATTGGTACGGACACCTCTGAACTCACTGATGGTTTCACTTCCCATCTGCGTCTGATTCTGAACACACTTACAATACAAATGATCACACAAATACAGAAAAATCAAGACATAACTGCTCTTCCAAGTTCCAGTGCTCTCCTCAGTTGTACTTCAAATATCTGCAAGGCCTTTTTGTGTAGAGACAGTGCGGAACAGATTCAACAGGATGTTATCTGGAATGGACAGCGTTAGTTTGAAGACATAATCAATTGGCTGGGCTTGGTCTTCTTGGAGCGCAGGAGGATGAGGGGTAATCCCATAGACGTGTTTTAGATCGTGAAAGGAATAGATCGGGTAGAGTCTCAGCTTCTCCTGCCCTGAGTAGGAGAATCGAGGTCCAGAGGACATACGTTTAAGTTGAAGGGAAAATGATTGAATAGGAATCTGAGGGGTAACCTTTTCACACAATGGGTGGTGGATGTATGGAACAGACTGCCTGAGGAGGTATTTGAGGCAGGGGCTATCCCAATATTTGTGAAACAGTTAGACAGGTTGGGTACATGAATAGGACAGGTTTGGTGGGATATGGACCAAATGCAGACATGTGGAACTAATGTAGATGGGGCCTGTTGGCTGGTGTGGGCAAGTTGGGCCGAAGTGCCTGATTCCACACCATATCACTCTATGACTCTATGAGTACAGGGCTGAACTACCTCCTCTGGCAGTTCGTTCCACCCCCCCCCACCCTTTGTGTGAAAAATACCTCTCAGGTTCCGATTAAACCCCCCCCCCCTCATCTTAAACCTAGCCCCCCTGGTTCTTGATTCCCCTTCTCTGTGCACCTACCAGATCTATTCCTCTCATTATATTGTCCAGCTGTTGAAGATCATCCCTCATCCTCCTGCAGCAAGGGATATAGTACTAGCCTATATGCATCAAGGGATATAGCACTAGCCTATATGCACCAAGGGATATAGTACTAGCCTATATGCACCAAGGGATATAGTACTAGCCTATATGCACCAAGGGATATAGTACTAGCCTATATGCACCAAGGGATATAGTACCAGCCTGCTGAACCTGTCCCTCCAGATCAGGCCCACTGTTCCTGGTAACATCCTCGTAAATCTCCTCTATCACCTTTCCAGATTGACACCATCTTTCCTGTATCATGGTGCCCACAACAGAACACAATATTCCAAATGCGGCCTCACCAACGTCTTACACAACGGCAACATAACCTCCGTATATCTATACACAATGCTATGACCGAAGACGGCCAATGTTACAAAAGTCTTTTTGACCACACTATCAACCCGTGACGCTACATTCAATACACGATGTACCTGTCGTCCTAGATCGCTCTGCTCTACAGTTCATTCACCTTTCTGCCTCGGTTCCAGGTCAGCGGTACTGACACTTCTGAACTCACTGATGGTTTCACTTCCCATGTGCGTCTGATTGTGAATACATTTGCACTACAGCTGAACATCCAAATAAAGAATAATCAAGACTTAACTGCTCCTCCAAGTGCAGCGCTCTCCTCAGTCGTACTTCGAATATCTGCGAGGCCCTTTTGTGTAGTTCTGGTCACCATATTATACAAATGATGTCCTATTGCCAGAGGCGGTGCGGAACAGATTCACCAGGGTGTTATCTGGAATGGACAGCGTTAGTTTGAGGACAGATTTGATCAGGTGGGATTGATCTCATTGGAGCAAGAATGCAGAGGGACGACCTTACTGAGGCATGTAAAATTATGTCAACTACAGCAGGGTTGAGTAGATGGTCACAGTTATTTCCTAGGCTGGGAGAATCTAAACCTAGAGAACGTACGTTTAATTGAAAGGGGAGAGATTTAAGGGAATTCTGCCTTCAACGATGGAACAATATTTTCTTTTGAGGCGGTGGGGACAGATACCATCACAGCAAATAAACAGCATTTGGACAGCCATTTGTTTCGGATGGAAATGGACGGATATGGGACAAATACAGGTGAATGAGATTACCGTAGATAGGCATCTCGGTCCGAATGGACGAGTCGGGCCGAAGGGCCTGTTTCCCTGCTGTTCCCATGACTGGAATCAGAGGTTCTGTTATCTCTAATGTGCTCTGTCATCGGTCTCCCCAGTTGCAGCCACATAGCAGACACATCACTGACTGCACAACAGTGGCGATACTGTATTGGGTGGTGGTGTCACCAACAACGGAGGCACATTGTTCATCACCCTCACAAGTGTCCAACAGGTGTTTCACTCTCCTCAAACTAAACTCTAGCCTGGACATCCGAGGAATTAAACGTAAATAGGTGTCGAAAGTTCTCACACCTGCAGTTTAAACAACAAAATGATATAACTGCCTGTCATATACGTTGGTCATTTTAATATGTCTCTGATCATTGAAGTGTTTCTTTCAGTTTCTCTATGTGTCAGTTATACACAGCAGGAAGCGAGAAACGCTCTCTTGAATTAGTTCATATATAGGCACAGAAATACAGACTGAGTGCGTGTGAGAGCTCTCTTAAATTCACTGGAATTTAGGATGAGAGGGGATCTTGTCGAAACATGTAGAATTCTGAAGAAGGGTCTCCACCCATTCCTTCTCCCAAGAGATGCTGCCTGTCCCGCTGAGTTACTCCAGCTTTTTGTGTCTATCTTCTATTTAAACCAGCATCTGCAGTTCCTTCTTACACATATACATATCTTAAGGGATTGGACAGGCTAGATACAGGAAAAATATTCCCGATGTTGTGGGAGTCCAGAAAAGGGATCACAGTTTACGAATAAGGGGTAGCTCAATTATTACTGAGATGAGGAAAAACTGATCTGTCGTCGGCCTCCCCAGTTGAGATGAATTGTGAATCTGTGGAAATCTCTGCCACAGAAGGCTGTGGAGGTCAATTCACAGGAGGTTTTCATGGGAGAGTCAGATATAGCTCTTAGGGCTAACGGAATAAAGTTGCACGGGGAGGAATCAGGAACGGGGTACTGATTTAGGATGGTCGGCCATGATCATGTTGAATGGCGGTGCGGGCTCAAAAGGACAAATGGCCTACTCCTGCAAGTATTTTCTTTGTTTCTATGTTTCGAAACCACTGTGGACAGCATAGACGGGTGAGTTGGTCATTAACGCTCAGAACGACTTTGCTGTCATGTCTGTGGGTTTGAATTAGCATCAACCTGTCAACTGGTCTGAAGTAGTTCAATAAAAAAATAAACTGCAGATTGAACAGAACCTCGCCTTGTGTTCACCGGCTGGAACTAATATTCCCCACTGGATGAATGGCATAGCACAATTACTCACCATCGCTGACCACACTGATCAGGTCACTGCTTATCCTGACCCATCACTGACCACGCTAATAATGACACTGCTTATCCAGACCCATCACTGACCACGTTGACAATATCACTGCTTACCCAGGCCCATCACTGGCCACACTGATAATGTCACTGCTTATCCAGACACATCACTGACGAAATCTCGTCCAAAAAAAATGTTTTTTGGATGACAAATAAAGATATCCTGAATCCTGAATCCTGAATTAACGTCACGCACAGGTATGTTCTTTGTATCATCCAATCCAAGAACATCTCACATACTGTAACAACCAGCTACCCAGTTCCATCGCACGCTGCTCAGATATATTTTCACCATTGACACCTTTGACAGCATTTGCCTCGTGCTGATTGGCACGGACACCTCTGAACTCGCTGATGGTTTCACTTCCCATCTGCGTCTGATTCTGAACACACTTGCACTACAAATGAACACCAAAATACAGAAAAATCAAGACTTAACTGTTCCTCCAAGTGCAGCGCTCTCCTCAGTCATACTTCAAATATCTGCGAGGCCATTTTGTGTAGTTCTGGTCACCATATTATAGAAACAATGTCGTGTTGCCAGAGACAGTGTGGAACAGATTCACCAGAATGTTATCTGGAATGGACAGCGTTAGTTTGAAGACAGAATCAATTGGGTGGGATTGGTCTCCTTGGAGCGCAGGAGGATGAGGGGTGATCTTATAGACATGCTTTAGATCATGAAAGGAATAGATCGGGTAGATGCTCAGCTTCTCCTGCCCTGATTAGGAGAATCGAGGTCTAGAGGACATACGTTTAAGGTGAAGGGGAAATGATTGAATAGGAATCTGAGGGGTAACATTTTCACACAGTGGGTGTTGGATGAATGGAGCAAACTGCCAGAGGAGGTATTTGAGGCAGGGACTATCCCAACATTCATGAAACAGTTAGACAGGTGCATGAATAGGACAGGTTTGGTGGGAAATGGACCAAATGCAGATAGGTGGGACTAGTGTAGATGTGGCATTTTGGCTGGAGTGGGCAAGTTGGGCCGAAGGGCCTGTTTCCACACCATATCACTCTATGACTCTATGGGTACAGGTTTGAACTACCTCCTCTGGCAGCTCGTTCCACACACCCACCATGCTTTATGTGAAAAATTACCCCTCAGATTCCACAGATTCACAATTCATCTCAACTGGGGAGGCCGACGACAGTTCAGTTTTTCCTCATCTCAGTAATAATTGAGCTACCCCTTATTCGTAAACTGTGATCCCTGTTCTGGACTCCCACAGCATCGGGAACATTTTTCCTCTATCTAGCCTGTCCAATCCCTTAAGAATTGTATATGTGTAAGAAGGAACTGCAGATGCTGGTTTAAACAGAACATAGACACAAAAAGCTGGAGTAACTCAGCGGGACAGGCAGCATCTCTTGGGAGAAGGAATGGGTGGAGACCCTTCTTCAGAATTCTATATGTTTCGTCAAGATCACCTCTCATCCTAAATTCCAGTTAATTCAAGAGAGCTCTCACACACACTCAGTCTGTATTTCTGTGCCTATTTATTAATTAATACGAGAGCGTTTCTCCCTTCCTGCTGTATATATTTGGCACACATAGAAACTGAAAGAAACACTTCAATGATCTGAGACATATTAAAACGACCAACGTATATGATAGGCAGTTATATCGTGTTGTTGTTTAAACTGCAGGTTTGAGAAAATTCGACACCTGTTGGCGTGTAATTCCTCGGATTTCTAGGCTAGAGTTTAGTTTGAGGAGAGTGAAGCACCTGTTGGACACTTGTGAGGGAGATGAACAATGTGCCTCCGTTGTTGGTGACACCACCACCCAATACAGTATCGCCACTGTTGTGCAGTCAGTGATGTGTCTGCTATGTGGCTACAACTGGGGAGGCCGATGACAGAGCACATTAGTGATTACAGAACCGCTGATTCCAGTCATGTGAACTGCAGGGAAACAGGCCCTTCGGCCCGACTCGTCCATTCGGACCGAGATGCATATCTACGGTAATCTCATTCACCTGTATTTGTCCCATATCCCTCCATTCCTATCCGAAACAACGGCTGTCTAAATGCTGTTTATTTGCTGTGATGGTATCTATCCCCACCGCCTCAAATGAAAAGATTGTTGCATATTTGAAGTCAGAATTCCCTTAAACCTCTCCCCTTTCGAATAAACGTAAGTTCTCTGGGTTTAGAATCTCACAGCCTGGGAAATAACTGTGACCATCTACTCAACCCTGCTATAGTTGACATAATTTTACAAGCCTCAGTAAGGTCATCCCTCTGCATTCTTGCTCCAATGAGATAAATCCCACCCGATCAAATCTGTCCTCAAACTAACGCTGTCCATTCCAAATAACATCCTGATGAATCTGTTCCGCACTGCCTCTGGCAACGGGACATCATTTGTATAATATGGTGACCAGAACTACACAAAAGGGCCTCGCAGATATTTGAAGTACGACGTAGGAGAGCGCTGCACTTGGAGGAGCAGTTCAGTCTTGGTTATTCTTTGTTTGGATGTTCAGCTGTCGTGCAAGTGTGTTCACAATCAGACGCACATGGGAAGTGAAACCACCAGTGAGTTCTGAAGTGTCGGTACCGATGAACTGCAACCGAGGCCTATATCTCTTGATGCAGGAGGATGAGGGATGATCTTCTACAGATCAACAAACTAATGAGAGGAATAGATCTGGCAGACGCACAGAGAAGTGGAAGCAGGAACCATGGGGAGCAGGTTTAAGATGAGGGGGTGAAATTTAATCTGAACCTGAGGGGTATTTTTCACACAAAGGGTGGTGGGTGTGTGGAACGAGGTGCCAGAGGAGGTAGTTCAGCCCTGTACTCATAGTCATAGAGTGATATGGTGTGGAATCAGGCCCTTCAGCCCAACTTGCCCACACCAGCCATCAGGCCCCATCTACATTAGTTCCACCTGTCTGCATTTGGTCCATATCCCACCAAACCTGTCCTATTCATGTACCCAACCTGTCTAACTATTTCATAAATGTTGGGATAGTCCCTGCCTCAAATTCCTCATCTGGCAGTTTGTTCCATACATCCACCACCCATTGTGTGAAAAAGTTACCCCTCAGATTCCTATTCAATGATTTTCCCTTCAACTTAAACGTATGTCCTCTGGACCTCGATTCGCCTATTCAGGGCAGGAGAATCCGAGCATCCACTACATCTATTCCTTTCATGATCTAAAACATGTCTATAAGATCACCCCTCGTCCTCCTGCGCTCCAAGGAGAACAATCCCACCCAATTGATTCTGTCTTCAAACTAACGCTGTCCATTCCAGATAACATCATGGTGAATCTGTTCCGCACTGTCTCTGGCAACAGGACATCATATCTGTAATATGGTGACCAGAACTACACAAAAGGGCCTCGCAGATATTTGAAGTACAACTGAGGAAAGTGCTGGAACTTGGAGGAACAGTTAAGTCTTGATTTTTCTGTTTATGGGTATTCATTTGTAGCGCAAATGCGTTCAGAATCATAAGCAGATGGGACGTGAAACCATCAGTGAGTTCAGAGGTGTCCGTACCAATCAGCACGAGGCAAATGTTGTCAATGTTGTCACTGGTGAAAATATATCTGAGCAGCGTGCGATGGAACTGGGTAGCTGGTTGTTACAGTATGTGAGATGTCCTTGGAATGGATGATACAAAGAACATACCTGTGTGTTACGTTAATGTGGTCAGTGATGGGTCTGGATAAGCAGTGACATTATCAGTGTGGTCAGTGATGGGTCTGGATAAGCAGTGACACTATCAGTGTGGTTAGTGATGGGTCTGGATAAGCCGTGACATTATCAGTGTGGTTAGTGATGGGTCTGGATAAGCAGTGACATTATCAGTGTGGTCAGTGATGGGTCTGGATAAGCAGTGACACTATCAGTAATTAATCTCATCTCTAATGAGCTCTCACTGCATCTTGCTGTTCTATCCACGTTGGCCGGTGCAGACGTTTTTATTTGTTATTTTCATTTTAATAGGCAGTGGTTAAAATGAATAAATATCTTTCTCCTGCATACATGTGAGTAACACATAATGCGTCTCCCCAACATTCCTCACTCTCTCTGCCTCTCTCCCTCCCCCTCCGTCCATTCTCTCTCCCATACCGATCCCCCGTCTCTCTCCCCAATTTTCTGACCGTCTGACTTCCCATCTCCTCCCCTCTCTCCACACTCCTCCCCACTCTCTCCCGACACTCCCCTCTGTCCTGCCACCTCCAATCTCTCTCCCCACACACCTCCCCATCTCTCTCCACACCCCCTCTCTCCCCACTCTCCTCTCATTCTCCACCCCACACTCTGTCTTTCTCCCCACACACTCACCACTCCTCTCATTCTGTGTCCCCACACTCCTACCCCTCTGTCTCCCCCATTCCCCTCTCTCTCCCCACATTCCCCCTCATTCCCCACACACCTCCACCTCTATCTCCTCACCTCTCTCCCCCGTTCGTCCATTCTCTGCCCCATCTCTCTCTCCCCACATACCTCCCCTCTCTCGCCTCACTCCTTCCTCTATCCCTCCCCTCCCATTTCTCTGCCACATTCCTCCACTCACTCCCCACTCCTCCACTCTCTCCCATCACTCCTCTTGTACCTCTTTCCCCTGTACCCCTCGCTCTCGCTACATTCCTCCCCTACCCTCGTTTCACTCTCCCCACTCCTCCTCTCCATCCTCACATTCCTCTAACTCGCTCTCCACACTATCCTTCCTCCCTCTCTTTCACACTCCTCCCACACTGTCTCCCCACTCCTCCCCCTCTCCCCACACTCCTCCCGTTCTCTTGCTACATTTTCCTATCTCCCCCACCCACCTCCTCTCCCTCTCCCACACTCCCCCCTGCATCCTTTCTCTCTCCACACAATCCCTCCTCCCGTTCTCTCACACTCCTCTCCCTCCGTATCCCCACTCCTCCCCTCCCTCTCCCCACAGTCCTCCCCTCTCAATTCCCACATTCCTCCTTTCTCTCCACAATCCCCCTCCTCCCCAACACTCCTTCCTCTCTCTCACCCCACACACCTTCCTCTCTCCCACACCCACCTCCTCTCCCTCTTCCCCACTCCACCCCTCCATCCCCACATTCCTCCCACTCTCTCTCCACACAAACCTTCCTCCCTCTCTCTCACACTCCTCCCTCCCCTGTCCCCTAAAACCACCTTTCTCCCCACACTCCTCCCCATCATTCTCCCCACACTCCCCGTCTCTCTCCACACTCCCCGCTCGCTCACCACGGTCATCCTGCCTCCTCTCTCTCCCCACTACCTCTCTCTCCCCACACTATTAAATTCCTCTCCCCACACTCCCTTTCTTCCCACCCTCCATCCCCACAATCCTCCTCCTTTCTCTCCACTCCTCCCCCTTCTCTCCCCACACAGCTCCCTTTCTCCCCACATTCATCTCCACTTCCTCCCCACACTCTTCACTCTCTTTCTCTCTGGATAAGTAGTGACATTATCAGTGTGGTCAGCGATGGGTCTGGATAAGCAGTGACATTATCAGTGTGGTCAGTGATGGGTCTGGATAAGCAGTGACATTATCAGTGTGGTCAGTGATGGGTCTGGATAAGTAGTGACATTATCAGTGTGGTCAGCGATGGGTCTGGATAAGCAGTGACATTATCAGTGTGGTCAGTGATGGGTCTGGATAAGCAGTGACATTATCAGTGTGGTCAGTGATGGGTCTGGATAAGCAGTGACATTATCAGTGTGGTCAGTGATGGGTCTGGATAAGCAGTGACATTATCAGTTTGGTCAGTGATGGGTCTGGATAAGCAGTAACATTATCAGTGTGGTCAGTGATGGGTCTGGATAAGCAGTGGCATTATCAGTGTTTTCAATGAATGGTCTGGATAAGCAGTGACATTATCAGTGTGGTCAGTGATGGGTCTGGATAACCAGTGACATGATCTCATTAAATCTGACCCCGATGTTTTACATTTGATATGATGTAAAATAAAGCATCCTTTCTTTTTTTTCTCTTCAGTTTTGATTGCTTTTTCACAGAGATATATACAAAACAGTACAACATCATGAACATAAATAAAATAAAATAAGAAAAACAACAAAAATAAATGAATAAATAAACAAAGGAGATAAATAAATCAATACATTTGAATAAGACAGTGTGGTACACTTAACAAATAAAATATGAAAAAGTAACAATGTTGGTTATCTAGAAATATTTCAATATTCGCACAAACATAACATCTAGTTCCATATAACACAATCTTCCAATATCTAGCTCGGCATTTATCTAGTTGGTGTCATGACTCAAATAAACGATCAATTTTTCCCACATCCTCTCAAAGAATCCCTTCTTTTTAATTCAAATGTTCGACTCTAAAGGGTTAACTCAAGTTCAATATCCATAATTAATCTAAACTTTAATGAGCACGAACTCTATCTTGCTGCTCTATCCACGCTGGTAAACACGGCAGCTGAAGATGCATTAACTTGTTATTTTCATCTTAATTAACACAGGTTAGAAATGCTAATTAACTCTCTCCGGCATACACTTGAAATAATAACACAAAATGCAGAAAATTAAAATGCAGCTTCAGATTTGAGAAAGGGTGAGTTGGGTAAATGTTCTGTGCGTTTCGCCCAATGGGAAATATTAGTTCCAGCCGGTGAACACGAGCTGTGGCTCTGTTCAATCTGCAGTTTATTTTGTAGTGAACTACTTTAGGCCAGTTGACAGGTAGAAGTCAATTCAAACCCACAGACCAGACAGTAAGGTCGGTCTGAGAGTAAATGACCAACTCATCTGTCTGGGCTGTCCACACAGCGGCACAGAGAAAGATGCCACACACGTAGACTTCATTTATGTGCTTATTTATCATGCAATTCAAGAGAGCATATCTCCCATCATGCAGTGTAAACCTGGCACACGTAGAAACTGAAATAAACACTTCAATGATCAGGGACTGTTATCAAAAATGACCAATATATATGACAGGCAAATCCCATGATTTCAAGGTTAGAGTTCTGTGGTAACAGAATATCCAAGGGCCATTTAAAAGCAGTATATTTGTTAGTGCTGTACCTGGCGCAACGTTTGGCCAAAGGCTGCCGTGTTTCATGGGGTAGAATGGTGCATTTTAGTTCATCTGAAGTATTCCCATTTACCGGCATATGAATCATCTCCCTCTAAACCATTCCCTTCATGTACCTGTCCAAATGACTTTGTGTTGATATTACTATGTTACCTATGATACCCTGCCTCTCCATGAGATCACTCCACTGCCTGCTGCGCTTCATGAAATAAAGTCCTCGCAGCCCAGCCTTTCCCTGTATCTCCGACCCTTGTTTTCTGGCAACGTGTTGTAAAATATTTTGAGGACTCTTTACAAATTAGTGGCATATTTCCTAAACATGCTGACGAAAAATTATACACGTTACTCCAAGTGCGTCCTCACCAACGTCTTGTCGAACTGAATATAATTTTCCAACTTCTAAATTTTATTCACTGATTGATGAAGACAGTGCTTCAAAAAACCTTCTCCACCACCCCACCTCCCTGTTTCGTCCCTTTTCTTTGAACTATGTAACATAAAAACTTGGAAACATAGAAAATAGGTGCAGGGGGAGGCCATTAGACCCTTCGAGCGAGCACCGCCATTCATGGTGATCATGGCTGATCATCCACAATCAGTAACCTGTGCCTGCCTTCTCCCCATATCGCTTGATTCCACCATCCCCTAGAGTTCTGTCTAACTCTCTTTCAAATTCATCCAGTGAATTGGCCTCCATTGCCTTTTGTGGCAGAAAATTCCATAAATTCACAAGTCTCTGGGTGAAAACGTTTCTTCTCACCTCAGTTTTAAATGGCCTCCCCTTTATTCTTAGACTTTGGCTCCTGGTACTAGACTCCCCCAACTTTGGAAATATTTTTCCTACATCTAGCTTGTCCAGTACTTTTATAATTTTATACGTCTCTATAAGATCCCCTCTCATCCTTCTAAACTCCAGTAAATACAAGCCCAGTCTTTCCAATCTTTCCTAATATGACAGTCCCGCCATCCCAGGGATTAACCTCGTGAACATATGGCGCACTGCCTCAACGTCCTTCCTCAAATTATGAGACCAAAAAATACAACTGCAAAAGATCCTCTTTGCACCTTTATTCAAATCCTCTCGTAATGAAGGCCAACATGCCATTATCTTTCTTCCATGCCTGCTGTACCTGCACGCTTACTTTCAGTGACTGGTGTACAAGGACACCCAGGTCGTGTTGTACTTCCCCGTTACCTCATCTGACACCATTGAGATAGTAATCTGTCTCTTTGTTTATGCTGCCAAAGTGGATAACCTCACATTTATCTACATTATATTGCATCTGCCATGCATCTGCCCACTCACTCAACCTGGCGTAGTCACCCTGCAACCTCTTAACATCCTCTTTGCAGTTCACACTGTCACCCAGCATTGTGTCATCTGCAGACTTGCTGGAGTTACTTCTAATATATGGATCCCTTTGCTCTACAACACTCCCTAGCTAACTACCATTCACGGTAACGATCATGCCCTGATTTTACTTCAAAAATTAAAATCTCACACTTATCTGGAAGAAACACCGTTTGCTATTTCTCAGACCATTTTCCAATTTGAAAAGTTCCTGCTTTAATTCTTGCTAAACATTTTCAGTCTGTGATACCATCTACTTTAGTGTCAACTGCAAACTTAAAAATTAGTCTTTGTACAATTTCATGCAACTCATTGATATGGATGACAAACAACATTGAGCCCAGCACAGATCTAATCTGTCTTCCAACTATTCATTCCAGATAACATCCTGGTGAACCTGTTCCGCACTGTCTCTGGCAATAGGACATAATTTCCATGATATGGTGACCATAACTACACAAAAGGGCCTCGCAGATATTTGAAGCACAATTGAGGAGGCCGCTGCACGTGGAGGAGCAGTTAAGTCTTGATTTTTCTATAATTTCATGTTCAGCTGCAGTGCAGGTTTGTTCGGAAATGAAACCATCTGTGAATTCAGGGGTGTCAGTCCCGATGAGCTGGAACCGAGACAAAAAGATGCATTAACTGTAGAGCAGAGGGATCTAGCACGACAGGTACACAGTGCGTTAAATGTAGCGTCATAGGTAAATAGTTTGGTCGAAAAGGCTTTAGGCACATTGGCCTTCATCAGCGAGAGCTTTGAGTTTTGAAGTTGGGAGGTCATGTTGCAATTGTTTAAGACGTTGGTGAGTCCATATTTAGATTATTGTGTTCAGTGTTGGGCACCGTAGTATCGGGAAAATGGTGTAAATCTGCAAAGGGCGTAGAGCAGATTTACGAGGATGTTGCCAGGACTGGAGGGCCTGGTCTACAGCCACAGATTCAGCAGGCTAGTAATTTATTCTTTGATGTGCAGGATTAACTGGGGTGATCTTTTAGAGGTGAACAAAATAATGAAAGGAATACACCTGGCAGGCGCACAGAGAAGGGGAAGCAAGAACCATGGGACGGAGGTTTAAGATGAGGTGGGAACATTTCATCGGAACCTGAGGGGTAATTTATCACACAAAGTTTGGTGGGTGAATGGAACGAGTTGCCAGAGGAGGTTTTTCAGGCCGGTGCTCATAGAGTCATGGAGTGATACGTTGTGGAAACAGGCCCTTCGGCCCAACTTGCCCACACCGTCCAACATGTCCCTGCTCCCACCTGCCTCCGTTTCATCCATATCCCTCCAAACCCGTCCTATTCGTGTACCTGTCTAACAATTTCTTAAATGTTGGGATTGTCCCTGCCTCAACTACCTCCTCTGGCAGCTTGTTCCATGCATCCACCACCCTTTGTGTGAAAGAGTTATCCCACCGATTCCAATGACAGCTTTTCCTATTCATGTTAAAAGTATGTCCTCTGGAGCTCGATTCTCGTACTCAGGGCAAGAGAATCTGTGCATTTATCCGATCAATTCCTCTCATGATCAAATACACCTAAATAAGATCACCCCTCTTCCTCTTGTGCTCCAATGGATAGTCCGAGCCTACTCAACCTCTTCCTACAGGTCAGACACTGGCACTATCCTCGTAAAATGTACCTGGAACGTTTCCAGTTTGGCAACGTCTTTCCTATAACACGGTACCCAGAACAGAACATAATACTCCAAATGCAGCCTCACGAAGGTCTTATATTACTGCAACATGACCTCCCAACATCCATACTCCATACTCTGGCTGATAAAGGCCAATGTGCCAAAAGCCTTTTTGTCAACACCAGATCGACCTGTGCTTCCGCCTTCAAGGAACTGTGCACCTGCACTCCTAGATCCCTCTGCCCTACAACACTACCCAGAACCCTACCATTCACTGTGTCGGTCCTGCCCAGGTTAGATTTCTCAAAATGCAATACCTCACTTTGCAATACCATACTTTGATTTGACTATAGGAGTAAAGAGGTCCTTCTGCATTTGTATAGGGCAATGGTGCGACTACATCTGGAATATTGTGTGCAGTTTTGGTCTCCTAATTTGAGGAAGGACATCCTTGCGATTGAGGCAGTGCATCGTTGAATCACGAGGTTAATCCCCGGGATGGCGGGACTGTCAAATGAAGAAAGATTGGAAAGACTGGGCTTGTATTCACTGGAATTCAGATGTATGAGATGGAATCTTATAGAAATGGATAAAATTATAAAAGGACTGGAGAAGCTAGATGCAGGAAAAAAATTCCCGATGTTGGGGGAGTCCAGAACAAGGGGGGCACAGTCTAAGATTAAAGGGGAGGCCATTTCAAACTGAGGTGAAAAAAAACTTTTTCACCCAGAGAGTTGTGAATTTGTGGAATTCTCTGCCTACGAAGGCAGTGGAGGCCAACACACTGGATGAATTTACAAGAGAGTTAGCTGGAGTTCTAGGGCCGAGCGGAATCAATGGATATGGGGAGAAGGCAGGCACAGGTTACTGATTGTGGATGCTTTGCCATGATCACAATGCACGGCGGTGCTGGCTAGAAGGGCCAAATGGCTTCCTCCTGCACCTATTTTCTATGTTTCTATGCTTCTCATATTTATCTGCATTAATTCCATCAACCATTCCTCAGTACACGTGACTAATCGATAAAGATCATATTGCACTTCATAACAAACATCTTTACTGACTGCAAAACAACCCACTTTTGTTTCAACTACAAACTTGCTAATCTTGCCGCTGCGTGATCTCATCCAAATCTTTGATATAGATGACAAACAGTAACGGGCCCAGCAGCGAACCCTGACGCATGCCACTAGTCACTGGCGTCCAGTCTGAGAAGCAACCTTCCACTATCACCCTCTGCTTCCTTCCATGAAGCCAATTTGCTATCCATTCAGCTATCTCTCCTTGCGTCTCATGCGATCTAACCTTCAAGAGCAAGCTACCACGAGGAACCTTCTCGAATACAATGCTGAAGTCCATGTATTCAATATCTACAGATCTGCCCTGATCGACCTTTTTTGCTCACTTCTTAGAAAAGCTGACTATAAAAGGTACTATCAGGTACAGAGATACTAAAGCTACTCATTATAAAATGTATTATATTAAGGTGCTAACACAAAAATACTCTCTCAAACTTGAAGGACCATTTAGACAGGCATCGATTAGCCATTGATAGGAATATGTGCCGATCGAAGGCAGGTGGGACTAGTGTGGATGAGACATGTTGGCCAGTGTGGGCAGTCTGGGCCGAAGCCTCTAAGATTCTCTGACTCCATGTCTCTATAACTGGAGGGTGTGTGCACAAATAGGGCAGTAAGACATTCCTCACTTGTCCATAGATCTCTGTCCTGGGATCGGAGAACAGATTCACTTCGAAACATAGAAACATAGAAAATAGGTGCAGGAGGAGGCCATTAGGCCCTTCGAGCCAGCACCGCCATTCTTTGTTACCATGGCTGATCATCCACTTCAAGCCAAATCATGTTAATCACACTTGTTTTTTAACATTAACAGTCAGAGTTTCTGTTCAATGGTTAGCTGTGGGTCAGTAACCTGCATATTTGTTCAATCATCTACCGTGGCTCAGCACGAGGCCAATGTTGCCAATGATTTCACTGGTGAAAATATATCTGAGCATTGTGCGACGGAACTGGGAACTGGTTGTTATGTGAGATGTCCTTGGAATGGATGATTCAAAGAAATTACCTGTGTGTGACGTCAGTGCAGTCAGTGATGGGTCTGGATAAGCAGTGACATTATCAGTGTGGTCAGTGATGGGTCTGGATAAGCAGTGTCATTATCAGTGTGGTCAGTGATGGGTCTGGATAAGCAGTGACATTATCAGTGTGGTCAGTGATGGGTCTGAATAAGCAGTGACATTATCAGTGTGGTCAGTGGTGGGTCGGGATAAGCAGTGACATTATCACTGATCTTATAATCTTATAGAAACATAAAATTCTTAAGGGATTGGACAGGCTGTATGAGAAAATATGTTCCCGATGTTGGGGGAGTCCGGGGGTCACAGTTTTAGAATAAGAGGTTTACTATTTAGGACTGATGTGAGGATAAACTTTTCACCCAGGGAGTTGTGAATCTGTGGAATTCTCTGCCACAGAAGGCAGTGGAGGCCAATTTACTGGATGCTTTGAAGCAAAAGTTAGATATAGCACTTCGGGTCACGGAAACAAAGGATATGGGGAGAAAGCAGGAACGGGTTACTGATTTAGGATGATCAGCCATGATCATGTTGAATAGTGGTGCAGGCTCGAGGGCCGAATGTCCCACTCCTGCAATTGTTTTCTATTTTTCTATGTTTCTCTGTCTAAGCATCAGGTTGTGATACTTCCATTTCATCTTAACTCCTGTGTTTTATATTTTATACCAAAGTGGATAACAAACATATGATTTGCATTATTGCAGATGTTTGACTGTAAAGGGTTAACGTACGTTCAGTATCTGTAATTAATCTCATCTGCAATGAGCACTAACTCCATCTTGCTGCTCTATCCACGCTGGTAAACACGGCAGGTGAAGATGCATTCATTTGCGATTTTCATCTTAATTAACAATCGTTATCTATCTATCTATCTATATAATACTAAAACTCTGCGGTCCAACATTCCGTATGTATATACGGAAGATTCCGAAGATTTCTGTCCATAACTTACAAACCCTGCTCCTCCCAGACGGTACACCAAAGCGCTACGATTTTTGTACCGCCGTATTCACCATTAACATGGGCAACTATTGTAAGTACTTTCGTTCAAATTGAAGCTACCTTTTTAAAGCTAGAGAGATATTAAAGTTTAATTTTCATTTCTAACCCTTTTCTTGAAGGGGCTTCAGTGCGTGATGTCACAATGGCACCCGTGCACCAATGAGAGATCAGCTCGGTTTTAAATTTACATCTTCAGCTTGTGACGTCACAATGCTTGTGTGAGATTGTTGCAACATTGTTGCGAAAAGCAACTGCCAGTTTTTTAAAGTTGTGCAAGTCACTTAACATACACAGATCAGCATGGGGCCCCTATTCCCTCCCTCCCCCCCTTCCCCCCTCAACCCCTTCCTCCCCACTCCTTCCCACCTCCATCCCCACTCCCTCCCCCCCTCCTCCCCAACTCCCTCCCCACCTCCCTCACCCCTCCTCCCCTAACTCCCCCCCCTCCCTCCTTCCCTCCATCCTCCCCCCCCTCCCTCCACCCTTCCATCCCTCTCCCCCTCCCCCCTCCTTCCACCCTCCCTCCCCCCTTCTGGTTACAAAGGAAACCCTACGGGGACGGGCCCAACGGGGAAAGAGGGGTACTGGGAAAAGGGGAGGTCCCCCTCCCTCCCCTTCCCCCCTCCCCTCCCCCCTCCCCCTCCCCCCTAACCCTCTCCCTCTCCCTCCCCTCCCCCCCTCCCCTCCTCCCTCCACACCTCCTCCTCCCTCCCTCCCCTCCTCCCGGTTACAATGGAAACCCTACGAGGACGGGCCCAACGGGGAAAGAGGGGTACTGGGAAAAGGGGAGGACCCCTCCCTCCCCCCTTCCCCCATCGCATCCCCCCTCCCTCCCCTCTCCCTCCCCCCCGTTCCCCCTCCCCTTCCCCCCTCCCTCCACACCTCTCTCCTCCCTCCCTCCCCTTCCCTCCCTCCCATCCTCCCAATGCTTGTTTGAGATGGGTGCTACATTGTTTCGAAAAGCACCACTAACAGATCGCAGTGAGAAGCACTATGTGACCGTGAATGTTTCAAAACAAGCACTTAAAAAGCACTTATCTTTTTTTTAAAGTATTTTTTTTTATTGCAAGTCACTTAACATACACAGATCAGCATTGGGCCCCTATGCTCGTGGGCCACCGGGGCAAGTGTTTCGAAAAAAGCACTGAGAGTGTGTCTGGGGGAGAGAGAGAATGGGGGGGGGGGGGGGGGGGTCTGAGAATGGGGACTGGGGAGGGGGACAACAGGGGTCGTTGCGGAGGGGGCTTGGTGGTGGGGGAAAGAGGGGTACTGGGAAAAGGGGAGGTCCCACTTCCCCCCTCAACCCCTTCCTCCCCCCTCCTTCCCACCTCCATCCCCACTCCCTCCCCCCTCCCTCCCCCCTCAATCCCAACCTCCTTCACCACTCAGCCCCTAACTCCCCCCCTCCCTCCTTCCCTCCATCCCACCCTCCCCCACTCCCTCCCCCCTCCCTCCACCATTCCATCCCTCTCCCCCTCCCCCCTCCTTCCACCCTCCCTCCCCTCCTCCCGGTTACAATGGAAACCCTACGAGGACGGGCCCAATGGGGAAAGAGGGGTACTGGGAAAATGGGAGGTTCCCCTCCCTCCCCCCTCACTCCCCCCTCCCTCCCTTCTCCCTCCCCCCCTCCCTCCCCCTCCCCTTCCCCCCTCCCTCCCCTTCCCCCCTCCCCCCTCCCTCCCCCTCCCCCCTACCCCCTTCCCTCCCCTCTCCCTCCCCCCCTTCCCCCCTCCCCTCCCCCCTCCCTCCCCCTCCCCTCCCCCCTCCACACCTCCCTACTCCCTCCCTCGAAAAGCAACTGACAGAAGCACTAAGTAGCCGCGAATGTTTCAAAACCAGCACTTAACCGCGAATGTTTTTTAAAAAAGCACTTAACCGCGAATGTTTCAAAACAAGCAATTAAAAAGCACTTTTTTTTTAAAAGTATTTTTTTTTATTCCAAGAGAATGGGGGGGGGTCTGAGAATGGGGACTGGGGAGGGGGACAACAGGGGTCGTTGCGGTGGGGGCTTGGTGGTGGGAGAAAGAGGGGTACTGGGAAAAGGGGAGGTCCCACTTCCCCCTCAACCTCTTCCTCCCCCCTCCTTCCCACCTCCATCCCCACTCTCTCCCCCCTCAATCCCAACCTCCATCACCACTCAGCCCCTAACTCACCCCTCCCTCCTTCCCTCCATCCGACCCTCCCCCACTCCCTCCCCCCCTCCCTCCACCCTTCCACCCCTCTCCCCCTCCTTCCACCCTCCCTCCCCCCCTCCCGGTTACAATGGAAACCCTACGGGGACGGGCCCAACGGGGAAAGAGGGGTACTGGGAAAAGGGGAGTTCCCCTCCCTCCCCTCCTCCCTCCCCTCCCCCCTACCCCTCTTCCCCCCTCCCCCTCCCCTCCCCCCCTCCCTCCCCCTCCCCTCCTCCCTCCACACCTCCCTGCACACCTCCCTCCTCCCTCCCTCCCCCCCTCCCGGTTACAATGGAAACCCTACGAGGACGGGCCCAACGGGGAAAGAGGAGTACTGGGTAAAGGGGAGGTCCCCCTCCCTCCCCCCTTCCCCATCCCCTCTCCCTCCCTCCCCCTCCCCCTACCCCCCTCCCTCCCCTCCCCCCCTCCCTCCCCTCCCCTCCTCCCTCCTCCCTCCACACCTCCCTCCTCCCTCCCTCCCCCTTCCCGCCCTCCCCTCCTCCCGGTTACAATGGAAACCCTACGAGGACAGGCCCAACGGGGAAAGAGGGGTACTGGGAAAAGGGGAGGTCCCCCTCCCTCCCTCCCCCCTACCCACCTCCCTCCCCTCTCCCTCCCCCCCTTCCCTCCTCCCTTCCCCCCTCCCCTCCCCCCTCCCATCCCCCCCTCTCCCCCCTCCCTCCCCCCTACCCCCCTCCCTCCCCTCTCCCTCCCCCCCTCCCCTCCCCCCCTCCCTCCCCTCCTCCCTCCCCCTTCCCTCCCCCAACCCTCCCCCTTTCCTCCCCTCCCGGTTACAATGGAAACCCTACGAGGACGGGCCCAACGGGCCCACTCGGTCTAGTATACTACTAAAACTCTGCGGTCCAACATTCCGTATGTATATACGGAAGATTCCGTATGTATATACGGAAGATTCCGAAGATTTCTGTCCATAACTTACAAACCCTGCTCCTCCCAGACGGTACACCAAAGCGCTACGATTTTTGTACCGCCGTATTCACCATTGACATGGGCAACTATTGTAAGTACTTTCGTTCAAATTGAAGCTACCTTTTTAAAGCTAGAGAGATATTAAAGTTTAAATTTTCATTTCTAACACTTTTCTTGAAGGGTCCAAACCCTACTCCTCCCAGACGGTACACCAAAGCGCTACGATTTTTGTACCGCCGTATTCACCATTAACATGGGCAACTATTGTAAGTACTTTCGTTCAAATTGAAGCTACCTTTTTAAAGCTAGAGAGATATTAAAGTATAAATTTTCATTTCTAACCCTTTTCTTGAAGGGGCTTCAGTGCGTGATGTCACAATGGCACCCGTGCACCAATGAGAGATCAGCTCGGTTTTAAATTTACATCTTCAGCTTGTGACGTCACAATGCTTGTGTGAGATTGTTGCAACATTGTTGCGAAAAGCAACTGCCAGTTTTTTAAAGTTGTGCAAGTCACTTAACATACACAGATCAGCATGGGGCCCCTAATCCCTCCCTCCCCCCCTTCCCCCCTCACCCCTTCCTCCCCACTCCTTCCCACCTCCATCCCCACTCCCTCCCCCCCTCCTCCCCAACTCCCTCCCCACCTCCCTCACCCCATCTCCCCTAACTCCCCCCCCCTCCCTCCTTCCCTCCATCCTCCCCCCCTCCCTCCACCCTTCCATCCCTCTCCCCCTCCCCCCTCCTTCCACCCTCCCTCCCCCCCTTCTGGTTACAAAGGAAACCCTACGGGGACGGGCCCAACGGGGAAAGAGGGGTACTGGGAAAAGGGGAGGTCCCCCTCCCTCCCCTTCCCCCCTCCCCTCCCCCTCCCCCTCCCCCCTAACCCTCTCCCTCCCCCTCCCCTCCCCCCCTCCCCTCCTCCCTCCACACCTCCTCCTCCCTCCCTCCCCTCCTCCCGGTTACAATGGAAACCCTACGAGGACGGGCCCAACGGGGAAAGAGGGGTACTGGGAAAAGGGGAGGTCCCCCTCCCTCCCCCCTTCCCCATCCCATCCCCCCTCCCTCCCCTCTCCCTCCCCCCCGTTCCCCCTCCCCTTCCCCCCTCCCTCCACACCTCTCTCCTCCCTCCCTCCCCTTCCCTCCCTCCCATCCTCCCAATGCTTGTTTGAGATGGGTGCTACATTGTTTCGAAAAGCACCACTAACAGATCGCAGTGAGAAGCACTATGTGACCGTGAATGTTTCAAAACAAGCACTTAAAAAGCACTTATCTTTTTTTAAAGTATTTTTTTTTATTGCAAGTCACTTAACATACACAGATCAGCATTGGGCCCCTATGCTCGTGGGCCACCGGGGCAAGTGTTTCGAAAAAAGCACTGAGAGTGTGTCTGGGGGAGAGAGAGAATGGGGGGGGGGGGGTCTGAGAATGGGGACTGGGGAGGGGGACAACAGGGGTCATTGCGGAGGGGGCTTGGTGGTGGGGGAAAGAGGGGTACTGGGAAAAGGGGAGGTCCCACTTCCCCCCTCAACCCCTTCCTCCCCCCTCCTTCCCACCTCCATCCCCACTCCCTCCCCCCTCCCTCCCCCCTCAATCCCAACCTCCTTCACCACTCAGCCCATAACTCCCCCCCTCCCTCCTTCCCTCCATCCCACCCTCCCCCACTCCCTCCCCCTCCCTCCACCATTCCATCCCTCTCCCCCTCCCCCCTCCTTCCACCCTCCCTCCCCTCCTCCCGGTTACAATGGAAACCCTACGAGGACGGGCCCAATGGGGAAAGAGGGGTACTGGGAAAATGGGAGGTTCCCCTCCCTCCCCCCTCACTCCCCCCTCCCTCCCTTCTCCCTCCCCCCCTCCCTCCCCCTCCCCTTCCCCCCTCCCTCCCCTTCCCCCCTCCCCCCTCCCTCCCCCTCCCCCCTACCCCCTTCCCTCCCCTCTCCCTCCCCCCCTTCCCCCCCTCCCTCCCCCTCCCCTCCCCCCTCCACACCTCCCTACTCCCTCCCTCGAAAAGCAACTGACAGAAGCACTAAGTAGCCGCGAATGTTTCAAAACCAGCACTTAACCGCGAATGTTTTTAAAAAAAGCACTTAACCGCGAATGTTTCAAAACAAGCAATTAAAAAGCACTTTTTTTTAAAAAGTATTTTTTTTTATTCCAAGAGATGGGGGGGGTCTGAGAATGGGGACTGGGGAGGGGGACAACAGGGGTCGTTGCGGAGGGGGCTTGGTGGTGGGGGAAAGAGGGGTACTGGGAAAAGGGGAGGTCCCACTTCCCCCCTCAACCCCTTCCTCCCCCCTCCTTCCCACCTCCATCCCCACTCCCTCCCCCCTCAATCCCAACCTCCTTCACCACTCAGCCCCTAACTCCCCCCCTCCCTCCTTCCCTCCATCCACCCTCCCCCACTCCCTCCCCCCTCCCTCCACCATTCCATCCCTCTCCCCCTCCCCCCTCCTTCCACCCTCCCTCCCCTCCTCCCGGTTACAATGGAAACCCTACGAGGACGGGCCCAATGGGGAAAGAGGGGTACTGGGAAAATGGGAGGTTCCCCTCCCTCCCCCCTCACTCCCCCCTCCCTCCCTTCTCCCTCCCCCCCTCCCTCCCCCTCCCCTTCCCCCCTCCCTCCCCTTCCCCCTCCCCCCTCCCTCCCCCTCCCCCCTACCCCCTTCCCTCCCCTCTCCCTCCCCCCTTCACCCCTCCCCTCCCCCCTCCCTCCCCCTCCCCTCCCCCCTCCACACCTCCCTACTCCCTCCCTCGAAAAGCAACTGACAGAAGCACTAAGTAGCCGCGAATGTTTCAAAACCAGCACTAAACCGCGAATGTTTTTTAAAAAAGCACTTAACCGCGAATGTTTCAAAACAAGCAATTAAAAAGCACTTTTTTTTAAAAAGTTTTTTTTTTTATTCCAAGAGAATGGGGGGGGTCTGAGAATGGGGACAGGGGAGGGGGACAACAGGGGTCGTTGCGGTGGGGGCTTGGTGGTGGGAGAAAGAGGGGTACTGGGAAAAGGGGAGGTCCCACTTCCCCCTCAACCTCTTCCTCCCCCCTCCTTCCCACCTCCATCCCCACTCTCTCCCCCCTCAATCCCAACCTCCATCACCACTCAGCCCCTAACTCACCCCTCCCTCCTTCCCTCCATCCGACCCTCCCCCACTCCTCCCCCCCCTCCCTCCACCCTTCCACCCCTCTCCCCCTCCTTCCACCCTCCCTCCCCCCCTCCCGGTTACAATGGAAAACCCTACGGGGACGGGCCCCAACGGGGAAAGAGGGGTACTGGGAAAAGGGGAGTTCCCCTCCCTCCCCTCCTCCCTCCCCTCCCCCCTACCCCTCTTCCCCCCTCCCCCTCCCCTCCCCCCCCCTCCCTCCCCCTCCCCTCCTCCCTCCACACCTCCCTCCACACCTCCCTCCTCCCTCCCCCCCCCTCCCGGTTACAATGGAAACCCTACGAGGACGGGCCCAACGGGGAAAGAGGAGTACTGGGAAAAGGGGAGGTCCCCCTCCCTCCCCCCTTCCCCCTCCCCTCCCCCATCCCCTCTCCCTCCCCCTCCCTCCCCCTCCCCCCTACCCCCCTCCCTCCCCTCCCCCCTCCCTCCCCTCCCCTCCTCCCTCCACACCTCCCTCCTCCCTCCCTCCCCCTTCCCGCCCTCCCCTCCTCCCGGTTACAATGGAAACCCTACGAGGACGGGCCCAACGGGGAAAGAGGGGTACTGGGAAAAGGGGAGGTCCCCCTCCCTCCCTCCCCCCTACCCACCTCCCTCCCCTCTCCCCTCCCCCCCTTCCCTCCTCCCTTCCCCCTCCCCTCCCCCCTCCCATCCCCCCCTCTCCCCCTCCCTCCCCCCTACACCCCTCCCTCCCCTCTCCCTCCCCCCCCTCCCCTCCCCCCCTCCCTCCCCTCCTCCCTCCCCCTTCCCTCCCCCAACCCTCCCCCTTTCCTCCCCTCCCGGTTACAATGGAAACCCTACGAGGACGGGCCCAACGGCCCACTCGGTCTAGTCTATATACTACTAAAACTCTGCGGTCCAACATTCCGTATGTATGTATGTATATGTGTATGTACGGAAGATTCCGAAGAATTTCTGTCCATAACTTACAAACCCTACTCCTCCCTGAAGGTACACCAAAGCGCTACGATTTTTGTACCGCCATATTCACCATTAACGTGGGCAACTATTGTAAGTACTTTCGTTCAAATTGAAGGTACCTTTTTAAAGCTAGAGAGATATTAAAGTTTAAATTTTCATTTCTAACCCTTTTCTTGAAGGGGCTTCAGCGCGTGATGTCACTGGCACCCGTGCACCAATCAGAGATCAGCTCGGTTTTAAATTTACATCTTCAGCTTGTGACGTCACAATGCTTGTGTGAGATTGTTGCAACATTGTTGCGAAAGGCAACTGCCAGTTTTTTAAAGTTGTGCAAGTCACTTAACATACACAGATCAGCATGGGGCCCCTATTCCCTCCCTCCCCCCCCCTTCTCCCCTCAACCCCTTCCTCCCCACTCCTTCCCACCTCCATCCCCACTCCCTCCCCCCCTCCCTCCCCCCTCAATCCCAACCTCCATCACCACTCAGCCCCTAACTCCCCCCCTCCCTCCTTCCCTCCATCCCACCCTCCCCCACTCCCTCCCCCCTCCCTCCACCATTCCATCCCTCTCCCCCTCCCCCCTCCTTCCACCCTCCCTCCCCCCCCTCCCGGTTACAATGGAAACTATACGGGGACGGGCCCAACGGGGAAAGAGGGGTACTGGGAAAAGGGGAGGTCCCACTTCCCCCCTCAACCCCTTCCTCCCCCCTCCTTCCCACCTCAATCCCCACTCCCTCCCCCCTCCCTCCCCCCTCAATCCCAACCTCCATCACCACTCAGCCCCTAACTCCCCCGCTCCCTCCTTCCCTCCATCCCACCCTCCCCCACTCCCTCCCCCCTCCCTCCACCATTCCATCCCTCTCCCCCTCCCCCCTCCTTCCACCCTCCCTCCCCCCTCCCGGTTACAATGGAAACCCTACGGGGACGGGCCCAACGGGGAAAGAGGGGTACTGGGAAAAGGGGAGGTCCCCCTTCCCCCCTCAACCCCTTCATCCCCCCTCCTTCCCACCTCCATCCCCACTCCCTCCCCCCCTCCTCCCCAACTCCCTCCCCCCTAACTCCCCCCTCCCTCCTTCCCTCCATCCCTCCCTCCCCCAATCCCTCCCCCTCCCTCCACCCTTCCATCCCTCTCCCCCTCCCCCCTCCTTCCACCCTCTCTCCCCCCTCCCGGTTACAATTGAAACCCTACGAGGACGGGCCCAACGGGGAAAGAGGGGTACTGGGAAAAGGGGAGGTCCCCCTCACTACCCCCTTCCCCCTCCCCTCCCCCCTTCCCCTCCCTCCCCCTCCCCCCTCCCTCCCCCTCCCCCTCCCTCCCCTCCCCTCCTCCCTCCACCCCTCCCTCCTCCCTCCCTCCCCCTTCCCTCCCTCCCCTCCTCACGGTTACAATGGAAACCCTACGAGGACGGGCCCAACGGGGAAAGAGGGGTACTGGGAAAAGGGGAGATCCCCCTCCCTCCCCCTTCCCCCCTCTCCCCCTTACCTCCCCCCCTCCCTCCCCTCTCCCTCCCTCCTCCCCTTCCCCCCTCCCCCCCTCCCCTCCCCCTCCCCTCCTCCCTCCACACCTCCCTCCTCCCTCCCTCCCTCCCCCTTCCCTCCCTCCCCTCCTCCCGGTTACAATGGAAACCCTACGAGGACGGGCCCAATGGTGAAAGAGGGGTACTGGGAAAATGGGAGGTTCCCCTCCCTCCCCCCTCCCTCCCTTCTCCCTCCCCCCCCTCCCTCCCCCTCCCCTTCCCCCCTCCCTCCCCTTCCCCCCTCCCCCCTCCCTACCCCTCCCCCCTACCCCCTTCCCTCCCCTCTCCCTCCTCCCTTCCCCCCTCCCCTCCCCCTCCCCTCCCCCTCCCCTCCCCCCTCCACACCTCCCTACTCCCTCCCTCGAAAAGCAACTGACAGAAGCACTAAGTAGCCGCGAATGTTTCAAAACCAGCACTTAACCGCGAATGTTTTTTTAAAAAGCACTTAACCGCGAATGTTTCAAAACAAGCAATTAAAAAGCACTTTTTTAAAAAAAGTATTTTTTTTTATTCCAAGAGAATGGGGGGGGGGGGTCTGAGAATGGGGACTGGGTAGGGGGACAACAGGGGTCGTTGCGGTGGGGGCTTGGTGGTGGGGGAAAGAGGGGTACTGGGAAAAGGGGAGGTCCCACTTCCCCCTCAACCTCTTCCTCCCCCCTCCTTCCCACCTCCATCCCGACTCTCTCCCCCCTCAATCCCAACCTCCATCACCACTCAGCCCCTAACTCACCCCTCCCTCCTTCCCTCCATCCGACCCTCCCCCACTCCCTCCCCCCCTCCCTCCACCCTTCCACCCCTCTCCCCCTCCTTCCACCCTCCCTCCCCCCCTCCCGGTTACAATGGAAACCCTACGGGGACGGGCCCAACGGTGAAAGAGGGGTACTGGGAAAAGGGGAGTTCCCCCTCCCTCCCCTCCTCCCTCCCCTCCCCCCTACCCCTCTTCCCCCCTCCCCCTCCCCTCCCTCACCCTCCCCTCCTCCCTCCACACCTCCCTCCTCCCTCCCTCCCCCCTCCCGGTTACAATGGAAACCCTACGAGGACGGGCCCAACGGGGAAAGAGGAGTACTGGGAAAAGGGGAGGTCCC
Organism: Rhinoraja longicauda; assembly: GCF_053455715.1. Taxonomy (NCBI): domain Eukaryota; kingdom Metazoa; phylum Chordata; class Chondrichthyes; order Rajiformes; family Arhynchobatidae; genus Rhinoraja; species Rhinoraja longicauda. The sequence continues at coordinate 18,256 of NW_027602161.1, read as the reverse complement.
CCTCCCTCCCCCCTTCCCGCTCCCCTCCCCCCTCCCCTCTCCCTCCCCCTCCCCCCTACCCCCCTCCCTCCCCTCCCCCCTCCCTCCCCTCCCCTCCTCCCTCCACACCTCCCTCCTCCCTCCCTCCCCCTTCCCGCCCTCCCCTCCTCCCGGTTACAATGGAAACCCTACGAGGACGGGCCCAACGGGGAAAGAGGGGTACTGGGAAAAGGGGAGGTCCCCCTCCCTCCCTCCCCCCTACCCACCTCCCTCCCCTCTCCCTCCCCCCTTCCCTCCTCCCTTCCCCCCTCCCCCCTCCCATCCCCCCCTCTCCCCCCTCCCTCCCCCCTACCCCCCTCCCTCCCCTCTCCCTCCCCCCTTCCCCCCTCCCCCCCTCCCCTCCCTCCCCTCCTCCCTCCCCCTTCCCTCCCCTAACCCTCCCCCTTTCCTCCCCTCCCGGTTACAATGGAAACCCTACGAGGACGGGCCCAACGGGCCCACTCGGTCTAGTATACTACTAAAACTCTGCGGTCCAACATTCCGTATGTATATACGGAAGATTCCGTATGTTTGTACGGAAGATTCCGAAGATTTCTGTCCATAACTTACAAACCCTACTCCTCCCAGACGGTACACCAAAGCGCTACGATTTTTGTACCGCCATATTCACCATTAACATGGGCAACTATTGTAAGTACTTTCGTTCAAATTGAAGCTACCTTTTTAAAGCTAGAGAGATATTAAAGTTAAAATTTCTCATTTCTAACCCTTTTCTTGAAGGGGCTTCAGCGCGTGATGTCACAATGGCACCCGTGCACCAATGAGAGATCAGCTCGGTTTTAAATTTACATAATTTTTTTTCTGACCTTTTTTTTCAAGGTCTTCAGCTTGTGACGTCACAATGCTTGTGTGAGATGGTTTGCAACATTGTTGCGAAAAGCAACTGCCAGTTTTTTAAAGTTGTGCGAGTCACTTAACATACACAGATCAGCATGGGGCCCCTATTCCCTCCCTCCCCCCCCTTCCCCCCTCAACCCCTTCCTCCCCACTCCTTCCCACCTCCATCCCCACTCCCTCCCCCCCTCCTCCCCAACTCACTCCCCACCTCCCTCACCCCTCCTCCCCTAACTACCCCCCCTCCCTCCTTCCCTCCATCCCTACCCCCCTCCCTCCACCCTTCCATCCCTCTCCCCCTCCCCCCTCCTTCCACCCTCCCTCCCCCCCTTCTGGTTACAAAGGAAACCCTACGGGGACGGGCCCAATGGGGAAAGAGGGGTACTGGGAAAAGGGGAGGTCCCCCTCCCTCCCCTTACCCCCTCCCCCATCCCCCTCCCCCCTAACCCTCTCCCTCCCCCTTCCCCCCTCCCCTCCCCCCCTCCCCTCCTCCCTCCACACCTCCCTCCTCCCTCCCTCCCCTCCTCCCGGTTACAATGGAAACCCTACGAGGACGGGCTCAACGGGGAAAGAGGGGTACTGGGAAAAGGGGAGGTCCCCCTCCCTCCCCCCTTCCCCCATCCCATCCCCCCTCCCTCCCCTCTCCCTCCCCCTTCCCCCCGTTCCCCCCTCCCCTTCCCCCTCCCTCCCCTCCTCCCTCCACACCTCTCTCCTCCCTCCCTCCCCTTCCCTCCCTCCCATCCTCCCAATGCTTGTTTGAGATGGGTGCTACATTGTTTCGAAAAGCACCACTAACAGATCGCAGTGAGAAGCACTAAATGACCGTGGTCGTGAGAAGCACTAAATGACCGCGAATGTAGCAAAAACAGCACTTTAAACCACTTTAAACCACTGTTTTCAAGTAGTCTTTTTTATTGCAAGTCACTTAACATACACAGATCAACATGGGGCCTCTATGCTCGTGGGCCACCGGGGCAAGTGTTGCGAAACAGCACTTGGAGTGTGTCTGGGGGAGAGAGAGAATGGGGGGGGGTCTGAGAATGGGGACTGGGGAGGGGGACAACAGGGGTCGTTGCGGAGGGGGCTTGGTGGTGGGGGAAAGAGGGGTACTGTGAAAATGGGAGGTCCCCCTTCACCCCTCAACCTCTTCCTTCCCACCTCCATCCCCACTCCCTCCCCCCCTCCTCCCCCTCCCTCCCCAACTCCCTCCCCCTCCCTCCCCACCTCCCTCAAACCTCCCCCCTAAATCCCCCCCTCCCTCCTTCCCTCCATCCCTCCCTCCCCCAATCAATCCACCCTTCCATCCCTCTCCCCTCCCCCATTCTTCCATCCTCCCTCCCCCCTCCCGGTTACAATAGAAACCCTACGGGGACGGGCCCAACGGGGAAAGAGGGGTACTGGGAAAAGGGGAGGTCCCCCTCCCTCCCCTCCCCCCTCCCCCCTTCCCCCTCCCCTTCCCCCCTCCCCTCCCCCCCTCCCTCCCCCTCCCCTCCTCCCTCCACACCTCCCTCCACACCTCCCTCCCCCCCTCCCGGTTACAATGGAAACCCTATGAGGACGGGCCCAACGGGGAAAGAGGGGTACTGGGAAAAGGGGAGGTCCCCCTTCCCCCCTCAACCCCTTCATCACCCCTCCTTCCCACCTCCATCCCCACTCCCTCCCCCCCTCCTCCCCCTCCCTCCCCAACTCCCTCCCCCCTCCCCCCTAACTCCCCCCTCCCTCCATCCCTCCCTCCCCAATCCCTCCCCCCCTCCCTCCACCCTTCCATCCCTCTCCCCCCTCCTTCCACCCTCCCTCCCCCCCTCCCGGTTACAATTGAAACCCTACGAGGACGGGCCCAACGGGGAAAGAGGAGTACTGGGAAAAGGGGAGGTCCCCCTCCCTCCCCCCTTCCCCCATCCCATCCCCCCTCCCTCCCCTCTCCCTCTCCCTCCCCCTTCCCCCCTTCCCCCCTCCCCCCTCCCCCCTCCCTCCCCTCCCCTCCTCCCTCCACACCTCCCTCCTCCCTCCCTCCCCCTTCCCGCCCTCCCCTCCTCCCGGTTACAATGGAAACCCTACGAGGACGGGCCCAACGGGGAAAGAGGGGTACTGGGAAAAGGGGAGGTCCCCCTCCCTCCCTCCCTCCCCCCTACCCACCTCCCTCCCCTCTCCCTCCCCCCTTCCCTCCTCCCTCCCCCCCTCCCCTCCCCCTCCCATCCCCCCCTCTCCCCCCTCCCTCCCCCCTACCCCCCTCCCTCCCCTCTCCCTCCCCCTCCCCTCCCCCCTCCCTCCCCTCCTCCCTCCCCCTTCCCTCCCCCAACCCTCCCCCTTTCCTCCCCTCCCGGTTACAATGGAAACCCTACGAGGACGGGCCCAACGGGCCCACTCGGTCTAGTCTATATACTACTAAAACTCTGCGGTCCAACATTCCGTATGTATGTATGTATATGTGTATGTACGGAAGATTCCGAAGAATTTCTGTCCATAACTTACAAACCCTACTCCTCCCTGAAGTTACACCAAAGCGCTACGATTTTTGTACCGCCATATTCACCATTAACGTGGGCAACTATTGTAAGTACTTTCGTTCAAATTGAAGCTACCTTTTTAAAGCTAGAGAGATATTAAAGTTTAAATTTTCATTTCTAACCCTTTTCTTGAAGGGGCTTCAGCGCGTGATGTCACAATGGCACCCGTGCACCAATGAGAGATCAGCTCGGTTTTAAATTTACATCTTCAGCTTGTGACGTCACAATGCTTGTGTGAGATTGTTGCAACATTGTTGCGAAAAGCAACTGCCAGTTTTTTAAAGTTGTGCAAGTCACTTAACATACACAGGTCAGCATGGGGCCCCTATTCCCTCCCTCCCCCCCTTCCCCCCTCAACCCCTTCCTCCCCACTCCTTCCCACCTCCATCCCCACTCCCTCCCCCCTCCTCCCCAACTCCCTCCCCACCTCCCTCACCCCTCCTCCCCTAACTCCCCCCCCTCCCTCCTTCCCTCCATCCTCCCCCCCCTCCCTCCACCCTTCCATCCCTCTCCCCCTCCCCCCTCCTTCCACCCTCCCTCCCCCCCTTCTGGTTACAAAGGAAACCCTACGGGGACGGGCCCAACGGGGAAAGAGGGGTACTGGGAAAAGGGGAGGTCCCCCTCCCTCCCCTTCCCCCCTCCCCCTCCCCCCTAACCCTCTCCCTCCCCCTTCCCCCCTCCCCTCCCCCCCTCCCCTCCTCCCTCCACACCTCCCTCCTCCCTCCCTCCCCTCCTCCCGGTTACAATGGAAACCCTACGAGGACGGGCCCAACGGGGAAAGAGGGGTACTGGGAAAAGGGGAGGTCCCCCTCCCTCCCCCTTCCCCCATCCCATCCCCCCTCCCTCCCCTCTCCCTCCCCCTTCCCCCGTTCCCCCCTCCCCTTCCCCCCTCCCTCCACACCTCTCTCCTCCCTCCCTCCCCTTCCCTCCCTCCCATCCTCCCAATGCTTGTTTGAGATGGGTGCTACATTGTTTCGAAAAGCACCACTAACAGATCGCAGTGAGAAGCACTATGTGACCGCGAATGTTTCAAAACAAGCACTTAAAAAGCACTTATCTTTTTTTAAAGTATTTTTTTTTATTGCAAGTCACTTAACATACAGAAATCAGCATTGGGCCCCTATGCTCGTGGGCCACCGGGGCAAGTGTTTCGAAAAAAGCACTGAGAGTGTGTCTGGGGGAGAGAGAGAATGGGGGGGGTCTGAGAATGGGGACTGGGGAGGGGGACAACAGGGGTCGTTGCGGAGGGGGCTTGGTGGTGGGGGAAAGAGGGGTACTGGGAAAAGGGGAGGTTCCACTTCCCCCCTCAACCCCTTCCTCCCCCCTCCTTCCCACCTCCATCCCCACTCGCTCCCCCCCTCCCTCCCCCCTCAATCCCAACCTCCATCATCACACAGCCCCTAACTCCCCCCTCCCTCCTTCCCTCCATCCCACCCTCCCCCACTCCCTGCCCCCTCCCTCCACCCTTCCATCCCTCTCCCCCTCCCACCTCCTTCCACCCTCCCTCCCCCCCTCCCGGTTACAATGGAAACCCTACGGGGACGAGCCCAACGGGGAAAGAGGGGTACTGGGAAAAGGGGAGATCCCCCTCCCTCCCCTCCCCCTACCCCCTTCCCCCCTCCCCTTCCCCCTCCCCTCCCCCCTCCCTCCCCCTCCCCTCCTCCCTTCACACCTCCCTCCTCCCTCCCCCCCCCTCCCGGTTACAATGGAAACCCTATGAGGACAGGCCCAACGGGGAAAGAGGGGTACTGGGAAAAGGGGAGGTCCCCCTTCCCCCTCAACCCCTTCATCCCCCCTCCTTCCCACCTCCATCCCCACTCCCTCCCCCCCTCCTCCCCCTCCCTCCCCAACTCCCTCCCCCCTCCCCCTAACTCCCCCCTCCCTCCTTCCCTCCCTCCCCAATCCCTCCCCCCCTCCCTCCACCCTTCCATCCCTCTCCCCCCTCCTTCCACCCTCCCTCCCCCCTCCCGGTTACAATTGAAACCCTACGAGGACGGGCCCAACGGGGAAAGAGGAGTACTGGGAAAAGGGGAGGTCCCCTCCCTCCCCCCTTCCCCCTCCCCTCCCCCTCCCCTCTCCCTCCCCCTCCCCCCTACCCCCCTCCCTCCCCTCCCCCCTCCCTCCCCTCCCCTCCTCCCTCCACACCTCCCTCCTCCCTCCCTCCCCCTTCCCGCCCTCCCCTCCCGGTTACAATGGAAACCCTACGAGGACGGGCCCAACGGGGAAAGAGGGGTACTGGGAAAAGGGGAGGTCCCCCTCCCTCCCTCCCCCCTCCCCTCTCCCTCCCCCCCTTCCCTCCTCCCTTCCCCCCTCCCCCTCCCATTCCCCCCTCCCTCCCCCCTACCCCCCTCCCTCCCCTCTCCCTCCCCCCTCCCCCCCTCCCCTCCCTCCTCCCTCCCCCTTCCCTCCCCCAACCCTCCCCCTTTCCTCCCCTCCCGGTTACAATGGAAACCCTACGAGGACGGGCCCAACGGGCCCACTCGGTCTAGTATACTACTAAAACTCTGCGGTCCAACATTCCGTATGTATATGTGTATGTACGCAAAGATTCCGAAGAGTTTCTGTCCATAACTTACAAACCCTACTCCTCCCTGACGGTACACCAAAGCGCTACGATTTTTGTACCGCCATATTCACCATTAACATGGGCAACTATTGTAAGTACTTTCGTTCAAATTGAAGCTGCCTTTTTAAAGCTAGAGAGATATTAAAGTTTAATTTTCATTTCTAACCCTTTTCTTGAAGGGGCTTCAGCGCGTGATGTCACAATGGCACCCGTGCACCAATGAGAGATCAGCTCGGTTTTAAATTTACATCTTCAGCTTGTGACGTCACAATGCTTGTGTGAGATTGTTGCAACATTGTTGCGAAAGGCAACTGCCAGTTTTTTAAAGTTGTGCAAGTCACTTAACATACACAGATCAGCATGGGGCCCCTATTCCGTCCCTCCCCCCCCTTCCCCCCTCAACCCCTTCCTCCCCACTCCTTCCCACCTCCATCCCCACTCCCTCCACCCCTCCTCCCCAACTCCCTCCCCACCTCCCTCACCCCTCCTCCCCTAACTCCCCCCCCTCCCTCCTTCCCTCCATCCCTCCCCCCTCCCTCCACCCGTCCATCCCTCTCCCCCTCCCCCCTCCTTCCACCCTCCCTCCCCCCTTCTGGTTACAAAGGAAACCCTACGGGGACGGGCCCAACGGGGAAAGAGGGGTACTGGGAAAAGGGGAGGTCCCCCTCCCTCCCCTCCCCTCCCCCTCCCCCCTAACCCTCTCCCTCCCCCTTCCCCCTCCCTCCCCTCCCCTCCCCCTCCCCCCTAACCCTCTCCCTCCCCCTTCCCCCTCCCCTCCTCCCTCCACACCTCCCTCCTCCCTCCCTCCCCTCCTCCCGGTTACAATGGAAACCCTACGAGGACGGGCCCAACGGGGAAAGAGGGGTACTGGGAAAAGGGGAGGTCCCCCTCCCTCCCCCCTTCCCCCATCCCATCCCCCCTCCCTCTCCTCTCCCTCCCCCTTCCCCCCGTTCCCCCCTCCCCTTCCCCCATCCCTCCACACCTCTCTCCTCCCTCCCTCCCCTTCCCTCCCTCCCATCCTCCCAATGCTTGTTTGAGATGGGTGCTACATTGTTTCGAAAAGCACCACTAACAGATCGCAGTGAGAAGCACTATGTGACCGCGAATGTTTCAAAACAAGCACTTAAAAAGCACTTATCTTTTTTTAAAGTATTTTTTTTAATTGCAAGTCACTTAACATACACAGATCAGCATTGGGCCCCTATGCTCGTGGGCCACCGGGGCAAGTGTTTCCCGGTTACAATGGAAACCCTACGGGGACGGGCCCAACGGGGAAAGAGGGGTACTGGGAAAAGGGGAGATCCCCCTCCCTCCCCTCCCCCCTACTCCCTCCCCCCTTCCCCCCTCCCCTTCCCCCCTCCCCTCCCCCCTCCCTCCCCCTCCCCTCCTCCCTCCACACCTCCCTCCCTCCCCCCTCCCGGTTACAATGGAAACCCTATGAGGACGGGCCCAACGGGGAAAGAGGGGTACTGGGAAAAGGGGAGGTCCCCCTTCCCCCCTCAACCCCTTCATCCCCCCTCCTTCCCACCTCCATCCCCACTCCCTCCCCCCCTCCTCCCCCTCCCTCCCCAACTCCCTCCCCCCTCCCCCCTAACTCCCCCCTCCCTCCTTCCCTCCCTCCCCAATCCCTCCCCCCCTCCCTCCACCCTTCCATCCCTCTCCCCCCTCCTTCCACCCTCCCTCCCCCCCTCCCGGTTACAATTGAAACCCTACGAGGACCGGCCCAACGGGGAAAGAGGAGTACTGGGAAAAGGGGAGGTCCCCCTCCCTCCCCCCTTCCCCTCCCCCCTACCCCCCTCCCTCCCCTCCCCCCTCCCTCCCCTCCCCTCCTCCCTCCACACCTCCCTCCTCCCTCCCTCCCCCTTCCCGCCCTCCCCTCCTCCCGGTTACAATGGAAACCCTACGAGGACGGGCCCAACGGGGAAAGAGGGGTACTGGGAAAAGGGGAGGTCCCCCTCCCTCCCCCCTACCCACCTCCCTCCCCTCTCCCTCCCCCCTTTCCCTCCTCCCTTCCCCCCTCCCCTCCCCCTCCCATCCCCCCCTCTCCCCCTCCCTCCCCCCTACCCCCTCCCTCCCCTCTCCCTCCCCCCTCCCCTCCCCCCCTCCCCTCCCCTCCTCCCTCCCCCTTCCCTCCCCCAACCCTCCCCCTTTCCTCCCCTCCCGGTTACAATGGAAACCCTACGAGGACGGGCCCAACGGGCCCACTCGGTCTAGTATACTACTAAAACTCTGCGGTCCAACATTCCGTATGTATGGATGTATATGTGTATGTACGCAAAGATTCCGAAGAGTTTCTGTCCATAACTTACAAACCCTACTCCTCCCTGACGGTACACCAAAGCGCTACGATTTTTGTACCGCCATATTCACCATTAACATGGGCAACTATTGTAAGTACTTTCGTTCAAATTGAAGCTACCTTTTTAAAGCTAGAGAGATATTAAAGTTTAATTTTCATTTCTAACCCTTTTCTTGAAGGGGCTTCAGCGCGTGATGTCACAATGGCACCCGTGCACCAATGAGAGATCAGCTCGGTTTTAAATTTACATCTTCAGCTTGTGACGTCACAATGCTTGTGTGAGATTGTTGCAACATTGTTGCGAAAGGCAACTGCCAGTTTTTTAAAGTTGTGCAAGTCACTTAACATACACAGATCAGCATGGGGCCCCTATTCCCTCCCTCCCCCCCCTTCCCCCCTCAACCCCTTCCTCCCCACTCCTTCCCACCTCCATCCCCACTCCCTCCCCCCCTCCTCCCCAACTCCCTCCCCACCTCCCTCACCCCTCCTCCCCTAACTCCCCCCCCTCCCTCCTTCCCTCCATCCCTCCCCCCCTCCCTCCACCCTTCCATCCCTCTCCCCCTCCCCCCTCCTTCCACCCTCCCTCCCCCCTTCTGGTTACAAAGGAAACCCTACGGGGACGGGCCCAACGGGGAAAGAGGGGTACTGGGAAAAGGGGAGGTCCCCCTCCCTCCCCTCCCCTCCCCCCTCCCCCTCCCCCCTAACCCTCTCCCTCCCCCTTCCCCCCTCCCCTCCTCCCTCCACACCTCCCTCCTCCCTCCCTCCCCTCCTCCCGGTTACAATGGAAACCCTACGAGGACGGGCCCAACGGGGAAAGAGGGGTACTGGGAAAAGGGGAGGTCCCACTTCACCTCTCAACCCCTTCCTCCCCCCTCCTTCCCACCTCCATCCCCACTCCCTCCCCCCCTCCCTCCCCCTCAATCCCAACCTCCATCACCACTCAGCCCCTAACTCCCCCCCTCCCTCCTTCCCTCCATCCCACCCTCCCCCACTCCCTCCCAACTCCCTCCACCCTTCCATCCCTCTCCCCCTCCCCCCTCCTTCCACCCTCCCTCCCCCCTCCCGGTTACAATGGAAACCCTACGGGGACGGGCCCAACGGGGAAAGAGGGGTACTGGGAAAAGGGGAGGTCCCCCTTCCCCCCTCAACCCCTTCCTTCCCACCTCCATCCGCACTCCCTCCCCCCTCCTCCCCCTCCCTCCCCAACTCCCTCCCCCCTCCCCCTCCCCCTAACTCCCCCCCTCCCTCCTTCCCTCCATCCCTCCCTCCCCAATCCCTCCCCCCTCCCTCCACCCTTCCATCCCTCTCCCCCCTCCTTCCACCCTCCCTCCCCCCTCCCGGTTACAATTGAAACCCTACGAGGACGGGCCCATCGGGGAAAGAGGGGTACTGGGAAAAGGGGAGGTCCCCCTCCCTTCCCCCTTCCCCCTCCCCTCCCCCCTCCCTCCCCCTCCCCCCTACCCCCTCCCTCCCCTCCCCTCCTCCCTCCACACCTCCCTCCTCCCTCCCTCCCCTTCCCTCCCTCCCCTCCTCCCGGTTACAATGGAAACCCTACGAGGACGGGCCCAACGGGGAAAGAGGGGTACTGGGAAAAGGGGAGGTCCCCCTCCCTCCCCCTTACACGCTCCCTCCCTCCCCCTCCCCCTCTCCCTCCCCCCTCCCCTCCCCCCTCCCTCCCCCTCCCCTCCTCCCTCCACACCTCCCTCCTCCCTCCCCCCTACCCCCCTCCCTCCCCTCTCCCTCCTCCCCTTCCCCCTCCCTCCCCCTCCCCTCCTCCCTCCCCCTCCCCTCCTCCCTCCACACCTCCCTCCTCCCTCCCTCCCCCTTCCCTACCTCCCCTCCTCCCGGTTACAATGGAAACCCTACGACGACGGGCCCAACGGGGAAAGAGGGGTACTGGGAAAACGGGTGGTCCCCCTCCCTCCCCCCTTCCCCCCTCCCTACCCCCTCCCTCCCCTCTCCCTCCCCCTTGCCCCTTCCCCCCTCCCCCTCCCCTCCCCCCTCCACACCTCCCTCCTCCCTTCCCTCCCCCCCACTCCCCTCCCGGTTACAATGGAAACCTTACGAGGACGGGCACAACGGGGAAAGAGGGGTACTGGGAAAAGGGGAGGTCCCCCTCCCTCCCCCTTCCACCCTCACCCCTTCCCCCCACCCCTCCCCCTCTCCCTCCCCCCTCCCTCCACCTCCCCCCCTTCCCCCCTCCCCCTCCCTCCCCCTCCCCTCCTCCCTCCACACCTCCCTCTTCCCTCCCTCCCCCCTCCCTCCCTGCCTCACGGTTACAATGGAAACCCTACGAGGACGGGCCCAACGGGGAAAGGGGTGTGCTGGGGAAAGGGGGGGGGAGAGTAAGAGTGTATCTGGGGGAGAGAGAATGGGGGGGTCTGAGAATGGGGACTGGGGAGGGGGACAACAGGGGGCTTGGTGGTTTGGGAAAGAAGAGTACTGGGAAAAGGGGAGGTACCCCTCCCTCCCCACTCTCCTCCCTCCCTCATCCCTCCCTCCCTCCCGTCCCAGAAGCGCTGACCGCCGGGAGGTGTAGTCGCCGTCGCCTCTCCCGCTGTTTGATTTCATTTATAACAAAGACATTTATTTAAAATGAGGAATGTGATTTTCATTAAGTTTGATTTTATTTATTTTAAAAAAGCTGATGCTCTATAGATAAGTTTATTTCCTTTTCAACAAAGAACGCTGTTTATTTTAAAGTAAAATAGACCCTCCCCCCACCCCCCTCCCTCCCCTCTCCCTCCCCATCCCCCTCCCCTCCTTCCCCCTCCCCTCCCCCCTCCACTCCACCCTCCCCTCCCCCCCTCCCTCCCACTTCCCTCCCTCCCACTTCCCTCCCTCCCATCCTCCCGGTTACAATGGAAACCCTACGAGGACGGGCCCAACGGGCCCACTCGGTCTAGTATACTACTAAAACTCTGCGGTCCAACATTCCGTGTGTATGTACGCAAACATTCCGTGTGTATGTACGGAAGATTCCGAAGATTTCTGTCCATAACTTACAAACCCTACTCCTCCCAGACGGTACACCAAAGCGCTACGATTTTTGTACCGCCATATTCACCATTAACATGGGCAACTATTGTAAGTACTTTCGTTCAAATTGAAGCTACCTTTTTAAAGCTAGAGAGATATTAAAGTTAAAATTTCTCATTTCTAACCCTTTTCTTGAAGGGGCTTCAGCGCGTGATGTCACAATGGCACCCGTGCACCAATGAGAGATCAGCTCGGTTTTAAATTTACATAATTTTTTTTCTGACCTTTTTTTTCAAGGTCTTCAGCTTGTGACGTCACAATGCTTGTGTGAGATGGTTTGCAACATTGTTGCGAAAAGCAACTGCCAGTTTTTTAAAGTTGTGCGAGTCACTTAACATACACAGATCAGCATGGGGCCCCTATTCCCTCCCTCCCCCCCTTCCCCCCTCAACCCCTTCCTCCCCACTCCTTCCCACCTCCACCCCCCCTCCCTCCCCCCCTCCTCCCCAACTCCCTCCCCACCTCCCTCACCCCTCCTCCCCTAACTCCCCCCCCCTCCCTCCTTCCCTCCATCCCTCCCCCCCTCCCTCCACCCTTCCATCCCTCTCCCCCTCCCCCCTCCTTCCACCCTCCCTCCCCCCCTTCTGGTTACAAAGGAAACCCTACGGGGACGGGCCCAACGGGGAAAGAGGGGTACTGGGAAAAGGGGAGGTCCCCCTCCCTCCCCTTACCCCCTCCCCCATCCCCCTCCCCCCTAACCCTCTCCCTCCCCCTTCCCCCCTCCCCTCCCCCCCTCCCCTCCTCCCTCCACACCTCCCTCCTCCCTCCCTCCCCTCCTCCCGGTTACAATGGAAACCCTACGAGGACGGGCCCAACGGGGAAAGAGGGGTACTGGGAAAAGGGGAGGTCCCCCTCCCTCCCCCCTTCCCCCATCCCATCCCCCCTCCCTCCCCTCTCCCTCCCCCTTCCCCCCGTTCCCCCCTCCCCTTCCCCCTCCCTCCCCTCCTCCCTCCACACCTCTCTCCTCCCTCCCTCCCCTTCCCTCCCTCCCATCCTCCCAATGCTTGTTTGAGATGGGTGCTACATTGTTTCGAAAAGCACCACTAACAGATCGCAGTGAGAAGCACTAAATGACCGTGGTCGTGAGAAGCACTAAATGACCGCGAATGTAGCAAAAACAGCACTTTAAACCACTTTAAACCACTGTTTTCAAGTAGTCTTTTTTATTGCAAGTCACTTAACATACACAGATCAACATGGGGCCTCTATGCTCGTGGGCCACCGGGGCAAGTGTTGCGAAACAGCACTTGGAGTGTGTCTGGGGGAGAGAGAGAATGGGGGGGGGGGTCTGAGAATGGGGACTGGGGAGGGGGACAACAGGGGTCGTTGCGGAGGGGGCTTGGTGGTGGGGGAAAGAGGGGTACTGGGAAAATGGGAGGTCTCCCTTCACCCCTCAACCCCTTCCTTCCCACCTCCATCCCCACTCCCTCCCCCCCTCCTCCCCCTCCCTCCCCAACTCCCTCCCCCTCCCTCCCCACCTCCCTCAAACCTCCCCCCTAACTCCCCCCCTCCCTCCTTCCCTCCATCCCTCCCTCCCCCAATACATCCACCCTTCCATCCCTCTCCACCTCCCCCCTCCTTCCACCCTCCCTCCCCCCTCCCGGTTACAATAGAAACCCTACGGGGACGAGCCCAACGGGGAAAGAGGGGTACTGGGAAAAGGGGAGGTCCCCCTCCCTCCCCTCCCCCCTACCCCCTCCCCCCTCCCTCCCCCTCCCCTCCTCCCTCCACACCTCCCTCCACACCTCCCTCCCTCCCCCCTCCCGGTTACCCCCCGGACAATGGAAACCCTATGAGGACGGGCCCAACGGGGAAAGAGGGGTACTGGGAAAAGGGGAGGTCCCCCCTTCCCCCCTCAACCCCTTCATCCCCCCTCCTTCCCACCTCCATCCCCACTCCCTCCCCCCCTCCTCCCCCTCCCTCCTCAACTCCCTCCCCCCTCCCTCCCCCCTCCCCCCTAACTCCCCCCTCCCTCCATCACTCCCTCCCCAATCCCTCCTTCCCTCCCTCCACCCTTCCATCCCTCTCCCCCCTCCTTCCACCCTCCCTCCCCCCCTCCCGGTTACAATTGAAACCCTACGAGGACGGGCCCAACGGGGAAAGAGGAGTACTGGGAAAAGGGGAGGTCCCCCTCCCTCCCCCCTCCCTCCCCCCTTCCCCCATCCCATCCCCCCTCCCTCCCCTCTCCCTCCCCCTTCCCCCCTTCCCCCCTCCCCCCCTCCCCCCTCCCTCCCCTCCCCTCCTCCCTCCACACCTCCCTCCTCCCTCCCTCCCCCTTCCCGCCCTCCCCTCCTCCCGGTTACAATGGAAACCCTACGAGGACGGGCCCAACGGGGAAAGAGGGGTACTGGGAAAAGGGGAGGTCCCCCTCCCTCCCTCCCCCCTACCCACCTCCCTCCCCTCTCCCTCCCCCCCTTCCCTCCTCCCTTCCCCCCTCCCCTCCCCCCTCCCATCCCCCCCTCTCCCCCTCCCTCCCCCTACCCCCCTCCCTCCCCTCTCCCTCCCCCTCACCTCCCCCCCTCCCCATCTCCCTCCCCCTTCCCTCCCCCAACCCTCCCCCTTTCCTCCCCTCCCGGTTACAATGGAAACCCTACGAGGACGGGCCCAACGGGCCCACTCGGTCTAGTATACTACTAAAACTCTGCGTTCGTACATTCCGTATGTATATACGGAAGATTCCGTGTGTATGTACGGAAGATTCCGAAGATTTCTGTCCATAACTTACAAACCCTACTCCTCCCAGACGGTACACCAAAGCGCTACGATTTTTGTACCGCCGTATTCACCATTAACATGGGCAACTATTGTAAGTACTTTCGTTCAAATTGAAGCTACCTTTTTAAAGCTAGAGAGATATTAAAGTTTAAATTTTCATTTCAAGGGGCTTCAGCGCGTGATGTCACAATGGCCCCCAGTGCACCAATGAGAGATCAGTTCGCGATGGACAAGCAGCTGCTATTGGGTGTTTACTACTTTAAATTTACATAATTTTTTTTCTGACCTTTTTTTTCAAGGTCTTCAGCTTGTGACGTCACAATGCTTGTGTGAGAGGGTTGCAACATTGTTGCGAAAAGCAACTGCCAGTTTTTTAAAGTCACTTAACATACACAGATCAGCATGGGGCCCCTATTCCCTCCCTCCCCCCCCCTTCCCCCCTCAACCCCTTCCTCCCCACTCCTTCCCACCTCCATCCCCACTCCCTCCCCCCCTCCTCCCCAACTCCCTCCCCACCTCCCTCACCCCTCCTCTCCTAACTCCTCCCTCCCTCCCCCTTCCCTCCCTCCCCTCCTCCCGGTTACAATGGAAACCCTACGAGGACGGGCCCAACGGGGAAAGAGGGGTACTGGGAAAAGGGGAGGTCCCCCTCCCTCCCCCCCTTCCCCCATCCCATCCCCCCTCCCTCCCCTCTCCCTCCCCCTTCCCCCCCTTCCCCCCCCTCCCCTTCCCCCCTTCCCTCCCCTCCTCCCTCCTCCCTCCACACCTCCCACCCTCCCCTTCCCTCCCTCCCATCCTCCCAATGCTTGTTTGAGATGGGTGCTACAGTGAGAAGCACTATGTGACCGCGAATGTTTCAAAAAAAGCATTGAGAGTGTGTATGGGGGAGAGAGAGAATGGGGGGGGGGTCTGTGAATGGGGACTGGGGACAACAGGGGTCGTTGCGGAGGGGGCTTGGTGGTGGGGGAAAGAGGGGTACTGGGAAAAGGGGAGGTCCCACTTCCCCCCTCAACCCCTTCCTCCCCCCTCCTTCCCACCTCCATCCCCACTCCCTCCCTCCCCCCCTCCCTCCCCCCTCAATCCCAATCTCCATCACCACTCAGCCCCTAACTCCCCCCCTCCCTCCTTCCCTCCATCCCACCCTCCCCACTCCCTCCCCCCTCCCTCCACCATTCCATCCCTCTCCCCCTCCCCCCTCCTTCCACCCTCCCTCCCCCCCTCCCGGTTACAATGGAAACCCTACGGGGACGGGCCCAACGGGGAAAGAGGGGTACTGGGAAAAGGGGAGATACCCCTCCCTCCCCTCCCCCTACCCGCTCCCCCTACCCGCTCCCCCCTTCCCTCCCCCCTTCCCCCTCCCCTTCCCCCCTCCCCTCCCCCCTCCCTCCCCCTCCCCTCCTCCCTCCACACCTCCCTCCACACCCCCCTCCCCCCTCCCTCCCGGTTACAATGGAAACCCTACGAGGACGGGCCCAACGGGGAAAGAGGGGTACTGGGAAAAGGGGAGGTCCCCTTCCCCCCCTCAACCCCTTCATCCCCCCTCCTTCCCACCTCCATCCCCACTCCCCTCCCCCCCTCCTCCCCCTCCCTCCCCAACTCCCTCCCCCTCCCTCCCCTCTAACTCCCCCCTCCCTCCTTCCCTCCATCCCTCCCTCCCCAATCCCTCCCCCCTCCCTCCACCCTTCCATCCCTCTCCCCCTCCCCCCTCCTTCCACCCTCCCTCCCCCCCTCCCCGTTACAATGGAAACCCTACGAGGACGGGCCCAACGGGGAAAGAGGGGTACTGGAAAAGGGGAGGTCCCCCTCACTACCCCCTTCCCCCTCCCCTCCCCCTTCCCCTCCCTCCCCTCCCCCCTTCCCCCTCCCTCCCCTCCCCCTCCCTCCCCTCCCCTCCTCCCTCCACACCTCCCTCCTCCCTCCCTCCCCCTTCCCTCCCCTTCCCTCCCTCCCCTCCTCCCGGTTACAATGGAAACCCTACGAGGACGGGCCCAACGGGGAAAGAGGGGTACTGGGAAAAGGGGAGGTCCCCCTCCCTCCCCCCCTTCCCTCCTCCATTCCACCCTCCCCTCCCCCCTCCCTCCCCCTCCCCTGCTCCCTCCACACCTCCCTCCTCCCTCCCTCCCTCTTCCTCCCTCCCATCCTCCCAGTTACAATGGAAACCCTACGAGGACGGTATACTACTAAAACTCTGCGGTCGTACATTCCGTATGTATGTGTGTATGTGTGTATATACGGAAGATTCCGAAGTGTCTTTCTTGACGCTTAACTTACAAACCCTACTCCTCCTAGACGGTACACCAAAGCGCTACGATTTTTGTACCGCCGTATTCATCATTAACATGGGCAACTATTGTAAGTACTTTCGTTCAAATTGAAGCTACCTTTTTAAAGCTAGAGAGATATTAAGTATAAATTTTCATTTCTAACCCTTTTCTTGAAGGGGCTTCAGCGCGTGATGTCACAATGGCACCCGTGCACCAATGAGAGATCAGCTCGGTTTTAAATTTACATAAATTTTATTCTGACCTTTTTTTTCAAGGTCTTCAGCTTGTGACGTCACAATGCTTGTGTGAGATGGTTGCAACATTGTTGCGAAAAGCAACTGCCAGTTTTTTAAAGTTGTGCAAGTCACTTAACATACACAGATCAGCATGGGGCCCCTATTCCCTCCCTCCCCCCCCCTTCCCCCCTCAACCCCTTCCTCCCCACTCCTTCCCACCTCCATCCCCACTCCCTCCCCCCCTCCTCCCCAACTCCCTCCCCACCTCCCTCACCCCTCCTCCCCTAACTCCTCCCTCCCTCCCCCTTCCCTCCCTCCCCTCCTCCCGGTTACAATGGAAACCCTACGAGGACGGGCCCAACGGGGAAAGAGGGGTACTGGGAAAAGGGGAGGTCCCCATCCCTCCCCCCTTCCCCCATCCCATCCCCCCTCCCTCCCCTCTCCCTCCCCCTTCCCCCCCCTCCCACCCCTTCCCCCCCTCCCCTTCCCCCCTTCCCTCCCCTCCTCCCTCCACACCTCCCACCCTCCCCTTCCCTCCCTCCCATCCTCCCAATGCTTGTTTGAGATGGGTGCTACAGTGAGAAGCACTATGTGACCGCGAATGTTTCGAAAAAAGCACTGAGAGTGTGTATGGGGGAGAGAGAGAATGGGGGGGGGTCTGTGAATGGGGACTGGGGACAACAGGGGTCGTTGCGGAGGGGGCTTGGTGGTGGGGGAAAGAGGGGTACTGGGAAAAGGGGAGGTCCCACTTCCCCCCTCAACCCCTTCCTCCCCCCTCCTTCCCACCTCCATCCCCACTCCCTCCCTCCCCCCCTCCCTCCCCCCTCAATCCCAATCTCCATCACCACTCAGCCCCTAACTCCCCCCCTCCCTCCTTCCCTCCATCCCACCCTCCCCCACTCCCTCCCCCCTCCCTCCACCATTCCATCCCTCTCCCCCTCCCCCCTCCTTCCACCCTCCCTCCCCCCCTCCCGGTTTCAATGGAAACCCTACGGGGACGGGCCCAACGGGGAAAGAGGGGTACTGGGAAAAGGGGAGATACCCCTCCCTCCCCTCCCCCTACCCGCTCCCCCCCTACCCGCTCCCCCCTTCCCTCCCCCCTTCCCCCTCCCCTTCCCCCCTCCCCTCCCCCTCCCTCCCCCTCCCCTCCTCCCTCCACACCTCCCTCCACACCCCCCTCCCCCCTCCCTCCCGGTTACAATGGAAACCCTACGAGGACGGGCCCAACGGGGAAAGAGGGGTACTGGGAAAAGGGGAGGTCCCCCTTCCCCCCTCAACCCCTTCATCCCCCCTCCTTCCCACCTCCATCCCCACTCCCTCCCCCCCTCCTCCCCCTCCCTCCCCAACTCCCTCCCCCCTCCCTCCCCTCTAACTCCCCCCTCCCTCCTTCCCTCCATCCCTCCCTCCCCCAATCCCTCCCCCCTCCCTCCACCCTTCCATCCCTCTCCCCCTCCCCCCTCCTTCCACCCTCCCTCCCCCCTCCCCGTTACAATGGAAACCCTACGAGGACGGGCCCAACGGGGAAAGAGGGGTACTGGGAAAAGGGGAGGTCCCCCTCACTACCCCCTTCCCCCTCCCCTCCCCCTTCCCCTCCTTCCCCCTCCCCCCTTCCCCCTCCCTCCCTCCCCCCTCCCTCCCCTCCCCTCCTCCCTCCACACCTCCCTCCTCCCTCCCTCCCCCTTCCCTCCCCCTTCCCTCCCTCCCCTCCTCCCGGTTACAATGGAAACCCTACGAGGACGGGCCCAACGGGGAAAGAG
>NW_027602160.1:42500-46704 GCF_053455715.1 Rhinoraja longicauda | reverse complement strand
GAGTCACAAAGACGGGCAAAATAAAGTGGTTGATTATAGACAATAGACAATAGACAATAGGTGCAGGAGTCGGCCATTCAGCCCTTCGAGCCAGCACCGCCATTCAATGCGATCATGGCTGATCACTCTCAATCAGTACCCCGTTCCTGCCTTCTCCCCATACCCCCTCACTCCGTTATCCTTAAGAGCTCTATCCAGCTCTCTCTTGAAAGCATCCAACGAACTGGCCTCCACTGCCTTCTGAGGCAGAGAATTCCACACCTTCACCACTCTCTGACTGAAAAGGTTCTTCCTCATCTCCGTTCTAAATGGCCTACCCCTTATTCTTAAACGGTGGCCCCTTGTTCTGGACTCCCCCAACATTGGGAACATGTTTCCTGCCTCTAATGTGTCCAATCCCCTAATTATCGTATATGTTTCAATAAGATCCCCCCTCATTCTTCTAAATACCAGTGTATACAAGCCCAATCGCTCCAGCCTTTCAACATACGACCGTCCCGCCATTCCGGGAATTAACCTAGTGAACCTACGCTGCACGCCCTCCATAGCAAGAATATCCTTCCTCAAATTTGGAGACCAAAACTGCACACAGTACTCCAGGTGCGGTCTCACCAGGGCCCGCTACAACTGTAGAAGGACCTCTTTGCTCCTATACTCAACTCCTCTGGTTACGAAGGCCAACATTCCATTGGCTTTCTTCACTGCCTGCTGTACCTGCATGCTTCCTTTCATTGACTGATGCACTAGGACATCCAGATCTCGTTGAACTCCCCCTCCTCCTAACTTGACACCATTCAGACAATAATCTGCCTTTCTACTCTTACTTCCAAAGTGAATAACCTCGCACTTATCTACATTAAACTGCATCTGCCATGTATCCGCCCACTCACACAACCTGTCCAAGTCATCCTGCAGCCTTATTGCATCTTCCTCACAATTCACACTACCCTCCAGCTTAGTATCATCTGCAAATTTGCTAATGGTACTTTTAATCCCTCCGTCTAAGTCATTAATGCATATCGTAAATAGCTGGGGTCCCAGCACCGAACCTTGCGGTACCCCACTGGTCACTGCCTGCCATTCCGAGAGGGACCCATTTATACCCACTCTTTGCTTTCCGTCTGTCAACCAATTTTCTATCCATGTCAGTACCCTACCCCCAATACCACGTGCCCTAATTTTGCCCACTAATCTCCTATGTGGGAGCTTGTCGAAGGCTTTCTGAAAGTCGAGGTACACCACGTCCACTGACTCTCCCCTGTCAATTTTCCTAGTTACATCCTCAAAACATTCCAGTAGATTTGTCAAGCATGATTTCCCCTTCGTAAATCCATGCTGACTCGCAATGATCCTGTTACTGCTATCCAAATGCTCAGCAATTTCGTCTTTTCTAATTGACTCCAGCATCTTCCCCACCACTGATGTCAGACTAACTGGTCTATAATTACCCGTTTTCTCTCTCCCTCCCTTCTTAAAAAGTGGGATAACATTTGCTATCCTCCAATCCACAGGAACTGATCCTGAATCTATATAGAACATTGAAAAATGATCTCCAATGCTTCCACTATTTCTAGAGCCACCTCCTTAGGTACCCTGGGATGCAGACCATCAGGCCCTGGGGATTTATCAGCCTTCAGTCCCATCAGTCTACCCAAAACCATTTCCTGCCTAATGTGGATTTCCTTCAGTTCCTCCATCACCCTAGGTTCTCCGGCCCCTAGAACATTTGGGAGATTGTGTGTATCTTCCTCAGTGAAGACAGACCCAAAGTAACGGTTTAACTCGTCTGCCATTTCTTTGTTCCCCATAATAAATTCCCCCGTTTCTGTCTTCAAGGGACCCACATTTGCCTTGACTATTTTTTCCCTCTTCACGTACCTAAAAAAACTTTTGCTATCCTCCTTTATATTATTGGCTAGTTTACCCTCGCACCTCATCTTTTCTCCCCGCATTGCCTCTTTAGTTAACTTTTGTTGCTCTTTAAAAGAGTCCCAATCCTCTGTCTTCCCACTCTTCTTTGCTATGTTATACCTCCTCTCCTTAATTTTTATGCTGTCCCTGACTTCCCTTGTCAGCCACAGGTGTCTCTTACTCCCCTTAGAGTCTTTCCACCTCTTTGGAATAAATTGATCCTGCAACCTCTGCATTATTCCCTGGAATACCTGCCATTGCTGTTCTACCGTCTTCCCTGCTAGGGCCTCCTTCCAGTCAATTTTGGCCAGCTCCCGCCTCATGCCTCTGTAATCCCCTTTGCTATACTGTAATACAGACACTTCCGATTTTCCCTTCTACCTTTCCATTTGCAGAGTAAAACTTATCGTGTTGTGATCACTGCCTCCTAACGGCTCTTTTACCTCTAGTCCCCTTATCAGATCAGGATCATTAAAAACACTCACTCTATTGGCCGTGATTTAACCTAGCACACAGTGTTGCAAAGCCCATGCAAAGTCCAGTGGGCCAAGCAAACAAATAAGATAGATCTGGCTCGGCGTTCCACATCTCCACATCGTCACCCAGCACGCCGACGCCCATTAACAATTCCCCCGCAAATTGTGCACCTCGAGCGGCAGTACTTTAAACGGCGCCGTCTTCGGCGTGGACGGCATGAACCAAGTCGGCAAGCATCGTCACCTAGCACACAGACGTGCACTAACAATTCCTCCCCCCGCAAATTGCGCGCCGCGAACGGCGGTACTTTCAAGTATGCCGCCTTCGGCGGGGACATCGTGAACCAAATCGGCAGGCAGGCGTCGTCAGCCGGTCGACCGACCCCCAGCTGCATTTCCCCAACGGACATTGTGCACTTCGTACAGAACAGTGCTTTTAAAATATTCCGCCTGCCGCGTGGACATCATGAACCAAATGAGCAGGCAGGCATCATATCATATCATATCATACACATACAGCCGGAAACAGGCCTTTTCGGCCCTCCAAGTCCGTGCCGCCCAGCGATCCCCGTACATTAACATTATCCTATACCCACTAGGGACAGTCAGCCCCCAGCACAACGACGCCCCCGCTAACAATTCCCCACGCACATGGTGCGCTCGAGCTGCAGCACTTTAAAGTACGCCGCCTTCGGCGGGGACATCGTGAACCAAAGGAGCAGGCAGCCATGGTCACCGCCAGCACAACGACGGCGCCGCTAACAATTCCCCGCGCACCTTGTGCGCTCGAGCTGCAGTACTTTAAAGTACGCCGCCTTCGGCGGGGACATCGTGAACCAAAGGAGCAGGCAGCCATGGTCACCGCCAGCACAACCACGGCGCCGCTAACAATTCCACGCGCACCTTGTGCGCTCGAGCTGCAGTACTTTAAAGTACGCCGCCTTCGGCGGGGACATCGTGAACCAAAGGAGCAGGCAGCCATGGTCACCGCCAGCACAAGCACGGCGCCGCTAACAATTCCCCGCGCACCTTGTGCGCTCGAGCTGCAGTACTTTAAAGTACGCCGCCTTCGGCGGGGACATCGTGAACCAAAGGAGCAGGCAGCCATGGTCACCGCCAGCACAACCACGGCGCCGCTAACAATTCCCCGCGCACCTTGTGCGCTCGAGCTGCAGTACTTTAAAGTACGCCGCCTTCGGCGGGGACATCGTGAACCAAAGGAGCAGGCAGCCATGGTCACCGCCAGCACAACCACGGCGCCGCTAACAATTCCCCGCGCACCTTGTGCGCTCGAGCTGCAGCACTTTAAAGTACGCCGCCTTCGGCGGGGGACATCGTGAACCAAAGGAGCAGGCAGCCATGGTCACCGCCAGCACAACGACGGCGCCGCTAACAATTCCCCGCGCACCTTGTGCGCTCGAGCTGCAGTACTTTAAAGTACGCCGCCTTCGGCGGGGACATCGTGAACCAAAGGAGCAGGCAGCCATGGTCACCGCCAGCACAACCACGGCGCCGCTAACAATTCCACGCGCACCTTGTGCGCTCGAGCTGCAGTACTTTAAAGTACGCCGCCTTCGGCGGGGACATCGTGAACCAAAGGAGCAGGCAGCCATGGTCACCGCCAGCACAAGCACGGCGCCGCTAACAATTCCCCGCGCACCTTGTGCGCTCGAGCTGCAGTACTTTAAAGTACGCCGCCTTCGGCGGGGACATCGTGAACCAAAGGAGCAGGCAGCCATGGTCACCGCCAGCACAACCACGGCGCCGCTAACAATTCCCCGCGCACCTTGTGCGCTCGAGCTGCAGTACTTTAAAGT
>NW_027602160.1:25000-32500 GCF_053455715.1 Rhinoraja longicauda | reverse complement strand
CACAGCCTGGGCCAGTCTCGGTGGGGTTCGGTGCCTGCCCGGCACACACTTCGAACTCGGTGCAAAAAATACTCTCACTGTATTACCAATGTCCGTCAATGAGTCCGCCGACTCTCGCCCAGAGTCGCGCTACTTTTACCGATCTTTTTGTGTCCCTTCGGTTTCTTCCCTGACATTTTTGCACCTCACCACACAATCTTTTCTAAGTGTCTCTGAAAATCGTGTTCCCGAAAATCTCCGGGCACGCCACCTCCATCTTCGCGCAAAACAAACCGTTTTGAGGTCGGCGGGAGTCGGCCCGGTCGTCCGTCCGGTCGTGTCGCACTGACGCCCGCCGCGGGGCCGCAAACTGCGGGGTCATAGAGACTTCCGGTGGTAAGTCGTTAACCGTGATCGGGACCGCCCGGACAAGAAATGCCATTTTCTGGCCGGCGGGAGACGGGCCGATAGGCCTGGCGGGAAAGGCGCGCCGCGGCCCCGCTGAAGGCCGCACATCGGACCTCCTCGACTTCCGCCGTCAAATCGTTAACCTGCGGCGGGCAAAAAAGAAGCGACGCCAGCTTTCGGACTTAGTGCAATTCTCGAATGTCGCGGCTGACTTGGCGGTACGAGCGTTCGGAAGTCCCGCCGGAATTGCGACGCTTCGAACGGTCGAGGCGGCCAATCTCGACCTCAGCGGCGGCACTGGCGCGATACACGTTTCTGCCGCCAGGGGGGGGGGGGTGGGGGGGGGGGGGGGGCAAGCCAGCCGGCCGGGGGCGCCCGGCGCCGATCCGGCGCTTACTCGACACGCTCGAGCATCCGAACCCGTCTTATCTACGGGACCGCCGTTGCCACTTGAACACCTTTCGCCGAGAGTATCCGGGCACCCCACCTACCCGCCGGAATCACGAACCACGAGGTAGAAGTCAGGAACCAACAGGAGAAGTCGTGAACTAAATGGCGAATTCATGAACCAAACGGAGAGAAGTCATGAACCGAGCGGTTTAGGGTCAGGGTGAGGGTTGTTAGGGTGAGGCCGTTAGGGTGAGGCCGTTGCTTCGAGCGGGAAGATGGGCAGCCCCGCCCCCCCCCCCCCCCCCCCCGTTGGGTGGAAGGAAACCTCTGCTGCGGGCCCGGCAACCATCCCGAACGGACCCGCTGGGTCCAAATGTCTGCCGCGGGCGGTCCTGCTGCGGTCGCGGGTTCGTTGGAAACCTCTCCTGCTGCTGGCATGGCCACCCTCCCCCCCCCCCGCCCGACTGACGACCCTGCGGGCCCGGCGACCCGGTGTCCCGTTGCCGCGCGGGGAGTGATCCTCGGGGCCGTGCCGGGCGGGCCCAGCGACACGAAGAGAGTGGGGGGGGGGTCGGAGGGAGTGGCACTGGGGAGAGAGGGGTGGGGGAGAGAGTGCCCCCCCCCCCATTAGGGGCGAGTTTATGCAGTCATCAGAGTTTATACCTAACCTCATGATGCTTTATTAGCCGGATAGGCTGTCTGACCTCGCCCCCAGTCCCTACTCCTTCCACTGGATTCTTCTTATACCCTCTTTTTCTTCGTGCCCCCCCCCCCCCCCCCCCCCCCCCCCACGCAGGGAGGGTTCCAAGAGGGAGGAGGGAGGGAGGGAGTCCCGGGGCCGTGAGAGAGAGAGAGCCTCATTAGCTGCTCCTCATTAGCTGCTAGCTAACGCGTCAGACCTTTTACATTCTTTAGAGGATTGAAACCTCAGGGCCTTTAACCCCCGTTCACCGTTTACACTCAACGATCCTTCCGAACAAAACCCTTACACATCTGTCCGTCCAACTGACCCCCGAGATACCTAACACGCAGATTAACACGTCAGCGGTGATCGGCGTGTCATAGAGGAGTCACAAAGACGGGCAAAATAGAGTGGTTGAATAAAAAATACTCACTCAATTGGCCGTGATTTAACGTAGCACACAATGATGCCAAGCCCATGCAAAGTCCAGTGGCCCAAGCAAACAAATAAGATAGATCTGGCTCGGCGTTCCTCATCTCCACATCGTCACCCAGCACGCCGACGCCCAATAACAATTCCCCCGCAAATTGTGCACCTCGAGCGGCAGTACTTTAAACGGCGCCGTCTTCGGCGTGGACGGCATGAACCAAGTCGGCAAGCATCGTCACCCAGCACACAGACGTCCACTAACAATTCCTCCCCCCTGCAAATTGCGCGCCGCGAACGGCAGTACTTTCAAGTATGCCGCCTTCGGCGGGGACATCGTGAACCAAATCGGCAGGCAGGCGTCGTCAGCCGGTCGACCGACCCCCAGTTGCATTGCCCCAACGGCCATTGTGCACTTCGAACAGAACAGTGCTTTTAAAATATTCCGCCTGCCGCGTGTACATCATGAAACAAATGGAAAGGACGAACCGGGCGTGCAACCGATGCACGGAGAGTGACAGGTCGTCAAGCAAGTCCGTGGCAATCCGTCGGCCGACTCGGCCGCGGCCAGCAGAGGCGTTTTGGCCCGGGCGCGCCGAACTTTGCGCGCCCTCGGTATGCGTAACACTAGCACATGCCTTCAAAACTCACTACAAAATAACCCCAAAGTATGCCGCCTTCCCCGTGGGCCTTGTTACCAATATCTTGCCCTGCTTCCTGATGCCCTTATGGGGTCGGCTCTGTTCTTGCAGAACCCTCAGGTGGTGCAGAGTCTGGGCCATTTTATCAATATCTTGCCCTGATTCCTGATGCCCTTATGGGGTCGGCTCTGTTCTTGCAGAACCCTGAGGTGGTGCAGAGTCTGCGCCTTGTTATCAATATCTTGCCCTGCTTCCTGAAACCCTTATGGGGTTGGTTCTGTTACAAAACCCTCAGGTGGTGCAGAGTCTGGGCCACTTTATAAATAACTCTGCCTGCATTAGGGTCAGGGTCAGGGTTAGGGTTAGGGTTAGGGTTAGGGTTAGGGTTAGGGTTAGGGTTAGGGTTAGGGTTAGGGTTAGGGTTAGGGTTAGGGTTAGGGTTAGGGTTAGGGTTAGGGTTAGGGTTAGGGGTAGGGGTAGGGGTAGCGGTAGGGGTAGGGGTAGGGGTAGGGGTAGTTTGAACTACTGCCGCTCCAGGCGCGCACTGTGCGTGGGTAATTTTCAGTGGGCGTCGGTGTGCTGGGTGACGATGCCGCCCAGACTCTGCACCACCTGAGGGATCTGCAAGAACAGAGCCGAACCCGCAAGGGTATCGGGAAGCAGGGCAAGATATTGATAACAAGGCCCAGACTCTGCACCACCCGAGGGTTCTGCAAGAACAGAGCCGACCCCATAAGGGTATCAGGAAGCAGGGTGAGATAGTGACACCATTTGTAAAACCGGCAAATCCCACCCAGGAAACATTGCAAAAATTGGCCTCTAATGCTGGAACGTGGGTAAAGCCAAACAAACACGACACGTTTTAAAAGAACGTTACTAAAACAGCCTGGGATATGCCCATGACAAAGGATAGGCCGAACCTCACCAGAAAAAAAGAGAGGGAGACCACGGCAGAGCTGAGGGATAAACATGAGATGGTGATAAAACCAGCAGACGAGGGGAGCAGTAGGGTTACAAATTAATGTCAATATGGGGCCTGCTCCCACTGGGTAATAGACAAAAACATAGAACAGGGTGACAGGAGAGACTGGATAGCACAGAGGATAACCCGTGAGCGAAATAATGGGGTGTATGCAGTTCAATGTAAGGAGTGTACCTTACGGTACATAGGCGAAACAGGTAAAACAGCCTCAGCGGTGATCGACGTGTCAAAGAGGAGTCACAAAGACGGGCAAAATAAAGTGGTTGATTATAGACAATAGACAATAGACAATAGGTGCAGGAGTCGGCCATTCAGCCCTTCGAGCCAGCACCGCCATTCAATGCGATCATGGCTGATCACTCTCAATCAGTACCCCGTTCCTGCCTTCTCCCCATACCCCCTCACTCCGTTATCCTTAAGAGCTCTATCCAGCTCTCTCTTGAAAGCATCCAACGAACTGGCCTCCACTGCCTTCTGAGGCAGAGAATTCCACACCTTCACCACTCTCTGACTGAAAAGGTTCTTCCTCATCTCCGTTCTAAATGGCCTACCCCTTATTCTTAAACGGTGGCCCCTTGTTCTGGACTCCCCCAACATTGGGAACATGTTTCCTGCCTCTAATGTGTCCAATCCCCTAATTATCGTATATGTTTCAATAAGATCCCCCCTCATTCTTCTAAATACCAGTGTATACAAGCCCAATCGCTCCAGCCTTTCAACATACGACCGTCCCGCCATTCCGGGAATTAACCTAGTGAACCTACGCTGCACGCCCTCCATAGCAAGAATATCCTTCCTCAAATTTGGAGACCAAAACTGCACACAGTACTCCAGGTGCGGTCTCACCAGGGCCCGCTACAACTGTAGAAGGACCTCTTTGCTCCTATACTCAACTCCTCTGGTTACGAAGGCCAACATTCCATTGGCTTTCTTCACTGCCTGCTGTACCTGCATGCTTCCTTTCATTGACTGATGCACTAGGACATCCAGATCTCGTTGAACTCCCCCTCCTCCTAACTTGACACCATTCAGACAATAATCTGCCTTTCTACTCTTACTTCCAAAGTGAATAACCTCGCACTTATCTACATTAAACTGCATCTGCCATGTATCCGCCCACTCACACAACCTGTCCAAGTCATCCTGCAGCCTTATTGCATCTTCCTCACAATTCACACTACCCTCCAGCTTAGTATCATCTGCAAATTTGCTAATGGTACTTTTAATCCCTCCGTCTAAGTCATTAATGCATATCGTAAATAGCTGGGGTCCCAGCACCGAACCTTGCGGTACCCCACTGGTCACTGCCTGCCATTCCGAGAGGGACCCATTTATACCCACTCTTTGCTTTCCGTCTGTCAACCAATTTTCTATCCATGTCAGTACCCTACCCCCAATACCACGTGCCCTAATTTTGCCCACTAATCTCCTATGTGGGAGCTTGTCGAAGGCTTTCTGAAAGTCGAGGTACACCACGTCCACTGACTCTCCCCTGTCAATTTTCCTAGTTACATCCTCAAAACATTCCAGTAGATTTGTCAAGCATGATTTCCCCTTCGTAAATCCATGCTGACTCGCAATGATCCTGTTACTGCTATCCAAATGCTCAGCAATTTCGTCTTTTCTAATTGACTCCAGCATCTTCCCCACCACTGATGTCAGACTAACTGGTCTATAATTACCCGTTTTCTCTCTCCCTCCCTTCTTAAAAAGTGGGATAACATTTGCTATCCTCCAATCCACAGGAACTGATCCTGAATCTATATAGAACATTGAAAAATGATCTCCAATGCTTCCACTATTTCTAGAGCCACCTCCTTAGGTACCCTGGGATGCAGACCATCAGGCCCTGGGGATTTATCAGCCTTCAGTCCCATCAGTCTACCCAAAACCATTTCCTGCCTAATGTGGATTTCCTTCAGTTCCTCCATCACCCTAGGTTCTCCGGCCCCTAGAACATTTGGGAGATTGTGTGTATCTTCCTCAGTGAAGACAGACCCAAAGTAACGGTTTAACTCGTCTGCCATTTCTTTGTTCCCCATAATAAATTCCCCCGTTTCTGTCTTCAAGGGACCCACATTTGCCTTGACTATTTTTTCCCTCTTCACGTACCTAAAAAAACTTTTGCTATCCTCCTTTATATTATTGGCTAGTTTACCCTCGCACCTCATCTTTTCTCCCCGCATTGCCTCTTTAGTTAACTTTTGTTGCTCTTTAAAAGAGTCCCAATCCTCTGTCTTCCCACTCTTCTTTGCTATGTTATACCTCCTCTCCTTAATTTTTATGCTGTCCCTGACTTCCCTTGTCAGCCACAGGTGTCTCTTACTCCCCTTAGAGTCTTTCCACCTCTTTGGAATAAATTGATCCTGCAACCTCTGCATTATTCCCTGGAATACCTGCCATTGCTGTTCTACCGTCTTCCCTGCTAGGGCCTCCTTCCAGTCAATTTTGGCCAGCTCCCGCCTCATGCCTCTGTAATCCCCTTTGCTATACTGTAATACAGACACTTCCGATTTTCCCTTCTACCTTTCCATTTGCAGAGTAAAACTTATCGTGTTGTGATCACTGCCTCCTAACGGCTCTTTTACCTCTAGTCCCCTTATCAGATCAGGATCATTAAAAACACTCACTCTATTGGCCGTGATTTAACCTAGCACACAGTGTTGCAAAGCCCATGCAAAGTCCAGTGGGCCAAGCAAACAAATAAGATAGATCTGGCTCGGCGTTCCACATCTCCACATCGTCACCCAGCACGCCGACGCCCATTAACAATTCCCCCGCAAATTGTGCACCTCGAGCGGCAGTACTTTAAACGGCGCCGTCTTCGGCGTGGACGGCATGAACCAAGTCGGCAAGCATCGTCACCTAGCACACAGACGTGCACTAACAATTCCTCCCCCCGCAAATTGCGCGCCGCGAACGGCGGTACTTTCAAGTATGCCGCCTTCGGCGGGGACATCGTGAACCAAATCGGCAGGCAGGCGTCGTCAGCCGGTCGACCGACCCCCAGCTGCATTTCCCCAACGGACATTGTGCACTTCGTACAGAACAGTGCTTTTAAAATATTCCGCCTGCCGCGTGGACATCATGAACCAAATGAGCAGGCAGGCATCATATCATATCATATCATACACATACAGCCGGAAACAGGCCTTTTCGGCCCTCCAAGTCCGTGCCGCCCAGCGATCCCCGTACATTAACATTATCCTATACCCACTAGGGACAGTCAGCCCCCAGCACAACGACGCCCCCGCTAACAATTCCCCACGCACATGGTGCGCTCGAGCTGCAGCACTTTAAAGTACGCCGCCTTCGGCGGGGACATCGTGAACCAAAGGAGCAGGCAGCCATGGTCACCGCCAGCACAACGACGGCGCCGCTAACAATTCCCCGCGCACCTTGTGCGCTCGAGCTGCAGTACTTTAAAGTACGCCGCCTTCGGCGGGGACATCGTGAACCAAAGGAGCAGGCAGCCATGGTCACCGCCAGCACAACCACGGCGCCGCTAACAATTCCACGCGCACCTTGTGCGCTCGAGCTGCAGTACTTTAAAGTACGCCGCCTTCGGCGGGGACATCGTGAACCAAAGGAGCAGGCAGCCATGGTCACCGCCAGCACAAGCACGGCGCCGCTAACAATTCCCCGCGCACCTTGTGCGCTCGAGCTGCAGTACTTTAAAGTACGCCGCCTTCGGCGGGGACATCGTGAACCAAAGGAGCAGGCAGCCATGGTCACCGCCAGCACAACCACGGCGCCGCTAACAATTCCCCGCGCACCTTGTGCGCTCGAGCTGCAGTACTTTAAAGTACGCCGCCTTCGGCGGGGACATCGTGAACCAAAGGAGCAGGCAGCCATGGTCACCGCCAGCACAACCACGGCGCCGCTAACAATTCCCCGCGCACCTTGTGCGCTCGAGCTGCAGCACTTTAAAGTACGCCGCCTTCGGCGGGGACATCGTGAACCAAAGGAGCAGGCAGCCATGGTCACCGCCA
>NW_027602160.1:7500-12500 GCF_053455715.1 Rhinoraja longicauda | reverse complement strand
GCAACCATCCCGAACGGACCCGCTGGGTCCAAATGTCTGCCGCGGGCGGTCCTGCTGCGGTCGCGGGTTCGTTGGAAACCTCTCCTGCTGCTGGCATGGCCACCCTCCCCCCCCCCGCCCGACTGACGACCCTGCGGGCCCGGCGACCCGGTGTCCCGTTGCCGCGCGGGGAGTGATCCTCGGGGCCGTGCCGGGCGGGCCCAGCGACACGAAGAGAGTGGGGGGGGGGTCGGAGGGAGTGGCACTGGGGAGAGAGGGGTGGGGGAGAGAGTGCCCCCCCCCCATTAGGGGCGAGTTTATGCAGTCATCAGAGTTTATACCTAACCTCATGATGCTTTATTAGCCGGATAGGCTGTCTGACCTCGCCCCCAGTCCCTACTCCTTCCACTGGATTCTTCTTATACCCTCTTTTTCTTCGTGCCCCCCCCCCCCCCCCCCCCACGCAGGGAGGGTTCCAAGAGGGAGGAGGGAGGGAGGGAGTCCCGGGGCCGTGAGAGAGAGAGAGCCTCATTAGCTGCTAGGTTCACCTCATTAGCTGCTAGCTAACGCGTCAGACCTTTTACATTCTTTAGAGGATTGAAACCTCAGGGCCTTTAACCCCCGTTCACCGTTTACACTCAACGATCCTTCCGAACAAAACCCTTACACATCTGTCCGTCCAACTGACCCCCGAGATACCTAACACGCAGATTAACACGTCAGCGGTGATCGGCGTGTCATAGAGGAGTCACAAAGACGGGCAAAATAGAGTGGTTGAATAAAAAATACTCACTCAATTGGCCGTGATTTAACGTAGCACACAATGATGCCAAGCCCATGCAAAGTCCAGTGGCCCAAGCAAACAAATAAGATAGATCTGGCTCGGCGTTCCTCATCTCCACATCGTCACCCAGCACGCCGACGCCCAATAACAATTCCCCCGCAAATTGTGCACCTCGAGCGGCAGTACTTTAAACGGCGCCGTCTTCGGCGTGGACGGCATGAACCAAGTCGGCAAGCATCGTCACCCAGCACACAGACGTCCACTAACAATTCCTCCCCCCTGCAAATTGCGCGCCGCGAACGGCAGTACTTTCAAGTATGCCGCCTTCGGCGGGGACATCGTGAACCAAATCGGCAGGCAGGCGTCGTCAGCCGGTCGACCGACCCCCAGTTGCATTGCCCCAACGGCCATTGTGCACTTCGAACAGAACAGTGCTTTTAAAATATTCCGCCTGCCGCGTGTACATCATGAAACAAATGGAAAGGACGAACCGGGCGTGCAACCGATGCACGGAGAGTGACAGGTCGTCAAGCAAGTCCGTGGCAATCCGTCGGCCGACTCGGCCGCGGCCAGCAGAGGCGTTTTGGCCCGGGCGCGCCGAACTTTGCGCGCCCTCGGTATGCGTAACACTAGCACATGCCTTCAAAACTCACTACAAAATAACCCCAAAGTATGCCGCCTTCCCCGTGGGCCTTGTTACCAATATCTTGCCCTGCTTCCTGATGCCCTTATGGGGTCGGCTCTGTTCTTGCAGAACCCTCAGGTGGTGCAGAGTCTGGGCCATTTTATCAATATCTTGCCCTGATTCCTGATGCCCTTATGGGGTCGGCTCTGTTCTTGCAGAACCCTGAGGTGGTGCAGAGTCTGCGCCTTGTTATCAATATCTTGCCCTGCTTCCTGAAACCCTTATGGGGTTGGTTCTGTTACAAAACCCTCAGGTGGTGCAGAGTCTGGGCCACTTTATAAATAACTCTGCCTGCATTAGGGTCAGGGTCAGGGTTAGGGTTAGGGTTAGGGTTAGGGTTAGGGTTAGGGTTAGGGTTAGGGTTAGGGTTAGGGTTAGGGTTAGGGTTAGGGTTAGGGTTAGGGTTAGGGTTAGGGTTAGGGTTAGGGGTAGGGGTAGGGGTAGCGGTAGGGGTAGGGGTAGGGGTAGGGGTAGTTTGAACTACTGCCGCTCCAGGCGCGCACTGTGCGTGGGTAATTTTCAGTGGGCGTCGGTGTGCTGGGTGACGATGCCGCCCAGACTCTGCACCACCTGAGGGATCTGCAAGAACAGAGCCGAACCCGCAAGGGTATCGGGAAGCAGGGCAAGATATTGATAACAAGGCCCAGACTCTGCACCACCCGAGGGTTCTGCAAGAACAGAGCCGACCCCATAAGGGTATCAGGAAGCAGGGTGAGATAGTGACACCATTTGTAAAACCGGCAAATCCCACCCAGGAAACATTGCAAAAATTGGCCTCTAATGCTGGAACGTGGGTAAAGCCAAACAAACACGACACGTTTTAAAAGAACGTTACTAAAACAGCCTGGGATATGCCCATGACAAAGGATAGGCCGAACCTCACCAGAAAAAAAGAGAGGGAGACCACGGCAGAGCTGAGGGATAAACATGAGATGGTGATAAAACCAGCAGACGAGGGGAGCAGTAGGGTTACAAATTAATGTCAATATGGGGCCTGCTCCCACTGGGTAATAGACAAAAACATAGAACAGGGTGACAGGAGAGACTGGATAGCACAGAGGATAACCCGTGAGCGAAATAATGGGGTGTATGCAGTTCAATGTAAGGAGTGTACCTTACGGTACATAGGCGAAACAGGTAAAACAGCCTCAGCGGTGATCGACGTGTCAAAGAGGAGTCACAAAGACGGGCAAAATAAAGTGGTTGATTATAGACAATAGACAATAGACAATAGGTGCAGGAGTCGGCCATTCAGCCCTTCGAGCCAGCACCGCCATTCAATGCGATCATGGCTGATCACTCTCAATCAGTACCCCGTTCCTGCCTTCTCCCCATACCCCCTCACTCCGTTATCCTTAAGAGCTCTATCCAGCTCTCTCTTGAAAGCATCCAACGAACTGGCCTCCACTGCCTTCTGAGGCAGAGAATTCCACACCTTCACCACTCTCTGACTGAAAAGGTTCTTCCTCATCTCCGTTCTAAATGGCCTACCCCTTATTCTTAAACGGTGGCCCCTTGTTCTGGACTCCCCCAACATTGGGAACATGTTTCCTGCCTCTAATGTGTCCAATCCCCTAATTATCGTATATGTTTCAATAAGATCCCCCCTCATTCTTCTAAATACCAGTGTATACAAGCCCAATCGCTCCAGCCTTTCAACATACGACCGTCCCGCCATTCCGGGAATTAACCTAGTGAACCTACGCTGCACGCCCTCCATAGCAAGAATATCCTTCCTCAAATTTGGAGACCAAAACTGCACACAGTACTCCAGGTGCGGTCTCACCAGGGCCCGCTACAACTGTAGAAGGACCTCTTTGCTCCTATACTCAACTCCTCTGGTTACGAAGGCCAACATTCCATTGGCTTTCTTCACTGCCTGCTGTACCTGCATGCTTCCTTTCATTGACTGATGCACTAGGACATCCAGATCTCGTTGAACTCCCCCTCCTCCTAACTTGACACCATTCAGACAATAATCTGCCTTTCTACTCTTACTTCCAAAGTGAATAACCTCGCACTTATCTACATTAAACTGCATCTGCCATGTATCCGCCCACTCACACAACCTGTCCAAGTCATCCTGCAGCCTTATTGCATCTTCCTCACAATTCACACTACCCTCCAGCTTAGTATCATCTGCAAATTTGCTAATGGTACTTTTAATCCCTCCGTCTAAGTCATTAATGCATATCGTAAATAGCTGGGGTCCCAGCACCGAACCTTGCGGTACCCCACTGGTCACTGCCTGCCATTCCGAGAGGGACCCATTTATACCCACTCTTTGCTTTCCGTCTGTCAACCAATTTTCTATCCATGTCAGTACCCTACCCCCAATACCACGTGCCCTAATTTTGCCCACTAATCTCCTATGTGGGAGCTTGTCGAAGGCTTTCTGAAAGTCGAGGTACACCACGTCCACTGACTCTCCCCTGTCAATTTTCCTAGTTACATCCTCAAAACATTCCAGTAGATTTGTCAAGCATGATTTCCCCTTCGTAAATCCATGCTGACTCGCAATGATCCTGTTACTGCTATCCAAATGCTCAGCAATTTCGTCTTTTCTAATTGACTCCAGCATCTTCCCCACCACTGATGTCAGACTAACTGGTCTATAATTACCCGTTTTCTCTCTCCCTCCCTTCTTAAAAAGTGGGATAACATTTGCTATCCTCCAATCCACAGGAACTGATCCTGAATCTATATAGAACATTGAAAAATGATCTCCAATGCTTCCACTATTTCTAGAGCCACCTCCTTAGGTACCCTGGGATGCAGACCATCAGGCCCTGGGGATTTATCAGCCTTCAGTCCCATCAGTCTACCCAAAACCATTTCCTGCCTAATGTGGATTTCCTTCAGTTCCTCCATCACCCTAGGTTCTCCGGCCCCTAGAACATTTGGGAGATTGTGTGTATCTTCCTCAGTGAAGACAGACCCAAAGTAACGGTTTAACTCGTCTGCCATTTCTTTGTTCCCCATAATAAATTCCCCCGTTTCTGTCTTCAAGGGACCCACATTTGCCTTGACTATTTTTTCCCTCTTCACGTACCTAAAAAAACTTTTGCTATCCTCCTTTATATTATTGGCTAGTTTACCCTCGCACCTCATCTTTTCTCCCCGCATTGCCTCTTTAGTTAACTTTTGTTGCTCTTTAAAAGAGTCCCAATCCTCTGTCTTCCCACTCTTCTTTGCTATGTTATACCTCCTCTCCTTAATTTTTATGCTGTCCCTGACTTCCCTTGTCAGCCACAGGTGTCTCTTACTCCCCTTAGAGTCTTTCCACCTCTTTGGAATAAATTGATCCTGCAACCTCTGCATTATTCCCTGGAATACCTGCCATTGCTGTTCTACCGTCTTCCCTGCTAGGGCCTCCTTCCAGTCAATTTTGGCCAGCTCCCGCCTCATGCCTCTGTAATCCCCTTTGCTATACTGTAATACAGACACTTCCGATTTTCCCTTCTACCTTTCCATTTGCAGAGTAAAACTTATCGTGTTGTGATCACTGCCTCCTAACGGCTCTTTTACCTCTAGTCCCCTTATCAGATCAGG
>NW_027602159.1:15000-46783 GCF_053455715.1 Rhinoraja longicauda | reverse complement strand
GGCGATTGGGTGAATGTGAGGGGCTGGGGGTCCCGGAGCGGGGCCGGCGATGGGATCATCCGCCCGGGACAGGCAGCTGGAAGATGCGGCGGTGAATGTGAGGAGCCGGAGCCCGGAGCGGAGAGACTGCGGCCGCCCTCTGGGATGCGCTCAGGGCGCGGGTTTATTAATGAGCCGCAGCGCTGAGGTGAGCGGATATTTCACCGCGCTCTTCACCTGCTCCCTGAACTTGGACTGGGTCACCGCGTAAATAAATGTGTTGGTGCAGCAGCTGAGATTCCTCAGCAAATACCCGACGTCGTTAAAGATATATTGGGAATCATTCCGATCATTCCCAATCCCTGTGATCTGATAATAGACGAAGTTTACAACCACCGTCAGCCACAGGAGGATGAAGCTGCCGGAGATGGTGAGGAGTAAAACCACAGACCTCCTCCTGCTCTCCATCTCCGGGTCACTGCGCTTCTCCCCCTTGCTCTCACCCCTCAGCCCCTGACGGACCCGACTGGCCACTAAAATGTGCCGGACTGTCAGAGCGTTGAGCAGCAGGATCACAGCGAAAGGGAGGAGCGGAGTTAAAACCGTGTCGATCCAGTCAAATGCCACCCACCCGGGGTCAGTGTAATAACTGGCCACCGTGTCACAGAACCACGGGACATTGTCGATGATTATCCAGGGTTCCCGTGTGAAGTAGCGGGGAACGTTTTTCAGACACAGCAGAACGCCGGCTGTTGCGAGAACCGCAGCCGCAGTTTTCCCCGGTGCAATATTTAGTTTTCAGCTTCTGGCAACAAATGGCGACAAAGCGATCAAAGGTGAAAGTGACGGTGAACCAGACAGAACATTCTGTAGCTGAATAGCTCAGTACTTCGTTAATACTGCACACAGGGGTGATGGACAGGAAACTCCAATAAAAGTAATGGTATCGGATCCGAAGCAAAATGACCTCGGTGATCAGGGTGAGTAGATCGGCCGCTGCCATGGCCACCAGGTAGCGAGTGGTGCAGGTGGAGAGGCCGCACTTTCCCCGGACAGGATCACAATCGCCACTAAATTCACTGCGGAAAGAGAAGGGGAGCGGACACTGGGCATTACTGAACATGGTCTCCGGGGCTGAACACCGGCTCCACTTTCAGCTGAAGACCAGGAGTGTTGGAGTCGGTGCGCGGCTACAGGTTTAACAATGTCAGACCCGGCTCCGACTGTGCCCGACCTGCCTGCTTCAGGGGAGAGGAGATAAGGCGACGGGCGGGGTAAAGGGTGGGGAGAGAACGAGCAGCCGCCCGCTACAATAGGCGGAATGGTCCTGTCTACAGTTAACCCCGCTCACAGTCTCTGATGGGGCCGGTTTCACAGACTTAACCGTGACCGGCCGCGTTTAACCAGGGCTTTGGGAATTCGGCATCTGATGGGGACGAGGAGGGTTCCAGAGGGAAGGCAGGGACAACTTAGGATCCGGCAGCAGAGTGGCTCCGTTAATGGATTCATTCCTCAGTTCGGTAACAACACATGCCGGTAGATCCGCGGCCACCGGTTCAGGAGATCGATCCAATTATTGACCATCAGGCGGCGGAATCCGACTGTGACAGACTCCACAGTGAGACGTGTCCACAGGAGCGGGTGTTCACTCTGATCAATAACTCAGACACAGTGAGCTTCACAATGTAAACCCCTTCCCAGTCACACCGTCCCGGAGAGCTGCCTGTCCCGAGCACTGGGACAACTCTGGGCAAGGTCCCACTGAAGGCAAGAACAACATTCTAGTGGGTCCCGGCAGTGGGAGAAAGAGAGGGGTAGTTTCGGCTGTCTGAAAATGAGAAAAATCACAACGTTAATTCAAAGATATTTCATTTAGAGGATTGATATAATCTACACATTCTTACACAACGATCATCATTTGGGAATATTGTAAAACGATCAGAATCAGGTCAACACCGGTTAACGGACGGAGTTATAAAACTTGAATTGTTCTGCTCACTTACCAGGGACTCCAACGGCAGCAATGATCACGTACAAGATTTTTTGCACGTCCATATATTCCCAATAATGGTGCCCCATTTTCTCTGCCCAGCGACGTGTCCCCGTGAGCTACCGGTAATCTCTCGGAATGAAATGCTGGGGCAGAACATTCCCGGAGATTTTATACCATTTCCGTACCACCGGGACAGTAAAGTTTTAGCAGAAATAGCAAAAATAGAGATTTTGAAATGATTCGCAAACAGATGACATCAGCCAAGTGAAATCCCTGCTGAGACAGGTCGTGATTTATTCAGGGAATTGATTGAGAAACTCCAAAGACTGGGAAATGTGGCGATACTGAGGGATGGAAATTGGGAGCGGCATTGTTCCAGCAAAGGGAATATTGTTTCAAACTCTATCAGGTCCAAATCTCCGCCTTATGTTGTTTGTCTTATTTCTTTCAATCCGCTTCACTCACTAAGGCAATCCCAAATTCCAGCGAACCTCTCATGGCTTCTGGTGCCCAGTTTGAAGGTGGACTGGGCGACATTTGTCCACAGGTTGAGGGATTAGGTCAACAGATCACCTCGCACTAAAGTGCCCCCCCCACTATGCTTCACCACTCAATATGATCGCGGCTTAACTGACTGCAACCTCACCCCCACACTCCCGGCGAGACCGGTAACCATTCACTCCTTGCTTGCCTGCAGTGGGTCTGATTTTGCGCCGGGACAATAACATTCTCTGCCTTCGTCACCTCTGAGGAGGAACGACCCAAAGACTCACGACACTCAGAGAACAGAAATATTGTGGCTTCAGAATTGTCGGAAACCCAAATCAAACTGCGAATGATGCGGCACATCTCCCTCCTCCCTTTCTCTCTCCCTCCATCCTTACTGCTGTCGCTCTCTCTGAACTATCACTCTCTCCTACCATCTCTATTCTTCCTCTCGGCTCCGCCATCTCTCTGTCAACCTCTCTCTCCTAACCCCCCCCCCCCTCCTTCTCACTCCCATTGCATTGATCCCTCCGTTTCTTTCTAACTATCTGACCCTTCCATCGCTCCGTTTTGCCAACCCACGCCATCTGAACTCCGCTCTCTTTTCATGTTCCCACTCTCCCTTTGTTACTTACCTCTCCCTCCATCTCTTCTTTCGTCTTCTCCGCTATCTCTTCCTTTCATCACTGTACTCTCTATCAGTCTCTCTCTTTTCCCCAAAACTCCTCCTGCTCGCCCTCACTTCTCTCTCCAAGGCCTTTCTTGGGAAGTGCGGTTTAAACGGCTAGCCACCATGGGATGTCTCTCTACCCCGTTCCCTCACACTTCAATAGCCCTTCCAGGTGAGACAGATGTTCACCTGCACCACCTCTAATCTCATCTACTGCATGTGGTGTTCCAGATATGGCCTCCTTTACATCGGCGTGGTGAAATGGAGACTCGGCGACCGTTTTGTCGAACACTTACCCTCGGTCTGCTAAGGCTTGCTGTATCTCCCCGTTGCAAGCCATTGTAACTCCCCCTCGCACACTGACCTTTCTGTCCTGGGCCTCCACCAGTGCCAGAGAGGTTACATTGAAACAGAAAGAACGCCACTTCATAGTCCGCTTGGGAACCTTGCAACCTAATGGTATGAACATTAGCAAATGCCAGGTAACTAACGTGCAATTTCCCGCTTTTCCCTCGCTCTTTCTCTTGCTTCACGCGGACTCGCACCTGTTCATCGCCTCCACCTCCATCTTCACCTTCAACCGATATTCCCTCATCTCTCTTTATATTTCCAACCTGCTCAATCCTTATCTCGCAACTTTTATCTTCTAACCTCTGGTCTCAACCACCTAACTATGAAAACGGTATTCACCCACTCACCGTTCAACTCGCTTTGTCCTGCTGTTCCAGCCTTCTCCAGCTTCCCACCAGAATCAGTCTGAAGAAGGGTCTCGAACCGAACTTCACCCATCCATGTCCTTGGCAGGCTTAGCTAGTTCGGCGTGCCCTCTACAACTCTCACCAACATCTACAGATACAGCATAGAAAGTATTTTATCAAGATGCATCACAGCTTGGTTTGGGAACAGCTCCATACAAGAACGCCAGAAATTGCTGCGAATTGTCCAGACCATCACACAAAGCAACCTCCATTATATTGACTCAATTTATAAACCACGCTGCCTCGGCAAGGCCAGCAGCATAATGAACTACTGCGCAGTAGTACTGATGGAGTGACGCACTGGGCAGTGCACTGATGGAGTGACACAATGTGGGGTAGTACTGATGGAGTGACACAATGTGGGGCAGTACTGATGGAGTGACACAATGTGGGGTAGTACTGATGGAGTGACACAATGTGGGGCAGTACTGATGGAGTGACACAATGCGCTGTAGTACTGATGGAGTGACCCCAGTTGATGCAGTACGAGTGGATTAACATACTGTGGTTTAGTACAGATGGAGTGACAAAATTTGCAGTAGTACTGATGAAGTGATACACTTTGCAGTTGTTCTGATGGAATGATACATCGTGGGGCTCTACTGATGCAGTGACACACTACGGGTAATGCTCATGGAGTGGCACAATGTGTAGTACTGTTGTTATGACAAACTGCGGAGTAGTACTGACGGAGTGACACACAGTGGAATAGCACTGATTTAGTGACAAATTGTGAGATCATTGCATCAGTACTACCACGCAGTTTGTCACTCCGTCAGTACTACTTCAGTGTGCAACTACATCCCGTGGGGTAGAACTGATGGAGTGACACGCTGTGGAGCAGTACTGATGGAGTGACACACGGTGCGTATTACTGATGGACTGACACACTGCGCGGTTGTACTGACGGAGTGAGATACTTCGGTGTAGTGCTGATTGAATGACACACTGGTGGTAGTGTGGACAGAATGGCGCACAGTGGGCTAGTACTGAAGTATTGACCCAATCTTTGGTGGTACTGTCGGGTTGCACATTGTGGAATGGTAAGGACTGACAGTGGGGCAGTACAGATGGAGAGTTACACTGATGGGTAATACTAATTGAATGAGTCTGCGTGGTTGTACAAAATGGAATAACAAGCTTAAGGCAGTACCGATGGAGTGCATCACTGTGGTGTAGTACTGATGGAATAACTTATTGTAGGGTAGTACTGATGGAGTGACAGGCTCCAGTGTTATACTGATGGAGTGTAACACTGCGGAATAGTACTGGTGTAATGACGTACTGTGGAGGAGTATTGATGGAATGACACAATGTGGGGTAGCACGGATGTAATAGCACATTCTGTTGGAGTGACACAGTAATACTGATGGACTGGCACGCTCTGCGGTAGTACTGTTGCGATGAAAAATTGTGGTGAAATAGTGATGGAATTACACACTATGGAGTCGCTGCGATGCGTTAGCACACTGTGGGGTATTGCGGATGGAATGGCAGATTTGAGGTAGTCCTGATGTTGTGAAACACTTTGGGGAGTACTGATGGAAGAACATATTGCGGGGAGCATTGATGGAGTGACACGTTCTAGGTTTGCACTGGAGTGATATGATGTTGGGCAGTGCTGATGGAGTGCAACACCATGGAGTTGTATTAATGCAGTGAGACACTGCGCGGTTTCACCGACGGAGTGACACACTCAGCGGTAGTACTATTGTGATGACAAACTGTGGTGTAGTACTAATGCAATGACACACTGAGCGGCAATACTGATGGAGTGACACAATTTGTGGCAGCACTTATGGGGTGACACACGGATAGTCCTGATTGAATGATAAACATCGGGTAGTACTAATGGAGTGAGACATTGTGGGGAAATACTAATAGAGTGAAACTGTGGGGAATTACTGTTGGAGTGACAAAGTGAGGTAGAACTGATGGAGTGACACACTGTGGGGAATACTAATGGAGTGACACTGCGAGGAAGTAGTGATGGGTTGACACTGTGGGGTAGTACTGATGGAGTGACACGCTGCGTGGTATACTGATGGAGTGATAATCAATGGATTGTACTGATGGAGTGACACACGTTGGCGTAGTACTGATGCGACGATAACCCCAGTGTTATTCCTGATGGTGCGATGCTCTATGGCGAGGCACTGATGGAGTGGCACAATGCAGGGTAGTAAAGATGGAGTAACAAACTATATTTTATTACTGATGCAGTGGCACACTGTGGGTAGTGCTGGTGGAGTGATACACTTTGAGGTAGTACTGATGGAGTGACACACTATGTGGCAGTACTGACGCAATAGCATATTGTGGGATAGTACTGATTGTGTGACACCCTGCGGTGTAGTACTGTTGGATAGACATATACCAGAGTAATACTGGTGGATTGAAGCACCGTGGGGTAGTACTGATGGAAGGAATCATTGTGTAGTACTGATGGAGTGACACACCGTTGGATAGTACTGATAGAGTGACACTGTGCGTGGTAGCACTAATGGCATAATACACAATGTAGTACTGATGTTGAAAAACACTGTGGGTGTGTATTGATGGAATGGTATACAGTGCGGTAGTACCGATGAGTGACACGCTCTGGGGTTGTACTGATGGAGTGACATAGTGTGTTCTAGTAATGATAGTCTAACACACTGTAGGCTTGTATTGATGGAGTGATAACCAGTGGGGTAGTGTTGATGGAGTGACACAATGTGGGTAGTACAGATGGAGCAATACACTTTGGGGTAGTACTAGTGAAGTGACAAACTGTGGGCGGGCACTGATGGAGTAAAACATTTTGGTGTATTACTGATGGAGTGACACAGTGTGCGGTAGTACTGATGGAGGAACAAACGATATGGTAGTACTGATGTCGTGGCACACTGTGGGATAGTATTAATGGTGTGAAACTAAATGGGATACGACTGATGTAATGACACATTATAGGGTAGTTCTGATGGAGTGACACATTGAGGGGGAGAACTGATCGAATGACAAACTGTGGGATAGTACTGATGGAATGACTATCCATTTAGTAGTATGGATGCAATGGCATTCCATGGGATAGTTCCGAATGAATGACATGTTGTGATGCAGTAATGATGGAGTAACAGACGATATGGTAGTACTGATGGAGTGACACGCTGTGGGATAATACTTATGGATTAGCATCCTGTGGGGTAGTACTGAAGGACTGGTATATTTTGGGTAGCACTGATGGAGTGACACATTAGATGGCATTACTGAAGGGGGGAAAAGCTGTGGGTAGTACGGATGAAATTACATACCTATGGTAGTACTGACAGTGTGAAACACCGTGTGGTAGAAATGATGGAATGACATACTGTGTCATACACGCTCTTGGGTTCTACTGATGGAGTAACATGTAGTATTGACGGAGTGACAGAATGTGAAGTAGTATTGATGAGTGACCTAACGTGGGGTATTATTGATGTAATGGCACATTCTGGGTTAGTACTGATGGAGTGACACACTATGCGGTAGTACTACTGTTATGACATAATGTGGGATGGAATTGGTAGTGACACCCTGCGGTAGCACTGATGGAGTGACGCACTGTAGGGTAGTACTGGTGTAATGGTATACTGTGGGATAGTACTGATGGAGTGATGAACTGTAGGGTAGTACTGGTGTAATGGTATACTGTTGGATAGTACTGCTGGAGTGACGCGCTGTGGGGTAGTACTGGTGTAACGGTATACTGTGGGATAGCACTGCTGGAGTGATATCGGCGAGACCAAGCGCAAGCTCGACGATCGTTTCGCTGAACAGCTCCACACAGTCGTACCTGATCTCCCGGTTGCTCAGCACTTTAATTCACCCCCGCTCCCCCATTCCCAATCTGAACTTTCTGTCCTGGGCATCCTCCATTGTCAGAGTGAGGCCCAGCGCAAATTGAAGGAACAGCACCTCATACTTCGCCTGGGCAGTTAACATACCAGCGGTATGAACATTGACTTATCTAACTTCAATTAACCCTTGCTTCGCCTCTCTCTCCATCCCTCCTCCTTCCCAGTTCTCCCACCAGTCTCACTGTCTCCAACAAAATTCTATCTCTTTCCCGCCGACCTCTTCGACATCAGTCTAAAGAAGGTTCTCGACCCGAAACGTCACCCATTCTTTCTCTCCAGAGGTGCTGCCTGTCTCGTTGAGCTACACCAGCATTTTGTGTCTACCTTCGATTTAAACCAGCATCTGCATTTCTTTCCTACACGAAGTACAAGGCACGGCAGGTCTTTTGGCTAATAATAGCTGTGCCGAACATGAGAGGACCACCCTTACCTGCCTTCTCACAATGTATATCCCTTCATTAACTGAAAATCTGAACTTGTCTTAAATGTCACTATTGTATCTGCCTCCAACAACACTGGAGTGGGTGGTAAGATTTTAGGACCCGTTATACAGGATGATGTGACAGAGTATTTATAAGTGCACGATGAAATAGGCATAAGTGGGCATGGCTTTGTGAAGGGAAGGTCGAGTTTGATAAATTTGCTGGAATTATTTGAAGACGTAAATAGCAAGACAGCCAAAGGGATGACAGTAGATGTTGTTTACTTTGATTTTCAGAAAGCCTTTGACCAGGTGTCACAAGATGGCTGCTTAGGAAGATGAGAGCCCACGGTGTCAAAGGGCAGATACCATCATGGATAACTGGTTGGCTGGATGGCAGAAGACAAAGAGTGGCAATAAAGGGGGATTTTTTTCTAGTTGGCTAACAGTAACTAGTGGAGATCTTCAAGGATCCGTGTTTGTCCGCTACTCCACGTTTTAGATTATGATTTGGACGAGGGGATTGAAGGCTTTGTGGCAAAGTTTGCGGATGTTACGAAAATAGGTGGAAGGGCAGGTAGTTTAGAGAAAGCAGGGACTCTGCAGAAGGACTTGGACATGTTGGGGGAATGGGTAGAGAAGTGGCAGATGGAATATAGTGTAGCAAAGTGGGGAAGTGTCTAAGTGGGGAAATAATCCATACATCGGAAGTGGAAAGGGACTTGGGAGTGCTGGTTATCGTGTCGTATCTCCGTTCGTCCTATGGCCTAACACCGTGGAGTCGGCGGCCTCCAGCTGGGATCGACCTTGAAG
Source organism: Rhinoraja longicauda (assembly GCF_053455715.1). Taxonomy (NCBI): domain Eukaryota; kingdom Metazoa; phylum Chordata; class Chondrichthyes; order Rajiformes; family Arhynchobatidae; genus Rhinoraja; species Rhinoraja longicauda. The sequence continues at coordinate 37,785 of NW_027602159.1, read as the reverse complement.
ACTCCGGTGGCAGGGCCTGGACTTGCCATCTCGGAGGCTTCGGCCGTGGGCCCTGCAGACCGCAACATCTGGAGTTCGCAGGTCCCTGGCTGGCGACCGGCTTTCGGGAGCTCCAGCCGTAGCAGCTTCGACCGCCCCGAAGCGCGAGGTTTGACCGACCCGCTCGCAGGGCCCTCATCGCCCTGCGTGGCCTGGCCGCGGCACTTCCCATCACCCCGTGGGGGCTTAGGACCTTCATCGGCCTGCTCGGCTCGGCCCTGGGACTTTCCATCGCCCGGTGGGGGTTCAAAAGTCGAGAGCCTCGGTCGCCTCGTTGCACCACGGGAGAAGAATGAGGAGGAGATAAGACTTTTCTTTGCCTTCCATCGCAGTGAGGGTGTGCCTGGAGCAATTACTGTGATGGCTGTTTGTGTTAAATTTGTAATTGTGTGTCCTGTGTTCTTTATTGTCTACTGCCGGACTCACGTGAGAGGACGCTGGCGCTATTTGTTCGACGCTGCTCCGTCAGGACAAATCTTTTGTTTGTTTGTTTGTTTTTATGTCCTGACTGTTTTGTAAAGTGTCTTTGAGCATTTGGAAAAGCGCTATAAAAAATAAATGTTTATTAACATTATTATTATTATTATTATTATTATTCCCAAATTTTTTATCTGCAAGTTGAATCGGTGAGAATGATCAGCCATGATCACATGGAATGGTGGTACTCGAAGGGCCGAATTGCCTACTCCTGCACCTATTGTCTATTGTCTATTGTCTAATGGAAGCAAACTCATTGCTTGCATTCATTTCAAGAGGACTTGTACACAGAAACACAGATTTAATTTTGAGGCTATACAAGGCGACGGGAAGGCCGCATTTGGAATATTGTGAGCAATTCTGGGCACCATATCAGAGGAAAGGTGTGCTGGCTCTGGAGAGGGTCCAGAGGAGGTTTACAAGAATGATCCCAGCAATAAGTTAACCTCTGGCGAGCGTTTGGTCGACTCCCGGATTGCACTCGGAGTTTAGAAGTATGAGGGTGGACCTCATTGAAACATACAAATATGTGAATGGTTTAGATCCAGTGGATGTGGAAAGTATGTTTCCACTTGTGGGAGCGTCTCGGACAAGAGATCATTTCCTCAGAATTAATCTACGTTCTCTTTTGAAGATGATCAGAAATTTAATTAGTCAGAAGGTGATGAATTTGTGGAATTATTTGCCACAACAGGCTGTGTACATCACGTCACTGGATATTTAAAGGCGTAGACAGAAAGATTCTGGATTAATACAGGTATCAGAAGTTATGGGGAGATGGTAGGAGAATGGTGGTTGGAGGGAAAAAGCTTGGCGGATAAGGCGATTGGCCGAATGGTCTAATTCTACTCCTATTCCTTATCACCCAATGCCCACCTGCGGTATTGCGTTCGATGCACTTACTGCCCCTTGTTTTCCCCGCACACCTCGTTTAAACTTCATCCCTTTCACCATAAAGGGGTGGCCTTCAATACTTGATATTTCCATCTTGACAAGAATGTTCTGACTGTTTACCATATATTTGCCTCTCATAATTTGCTATCGATCTATCAGGTTACTGCCCGAACTCCGATGAATCAATCCAACGTCTGGTTGTTCATACGCCCCAGGCGATGTTCTTGTAAACGCGTTGAACACGATTTCCGAAGCGCCCATATCCTTCGTGTACGAGAGCGAACATAACTGTACACAATGCTGCAAAAGCGGCCGAAATAAAGTTCTCTAAAGTTGAATATTGACATCTGACTCATATTCAATGACTCGGTGCCTGCCTGCCACCCGCGCCAACCTGAAGGGCCCAAACACTTGTCTTACACTCAGCCCATAACAGATATTGATTAACCCCACACATACATACATACTTATACGGAACAGGGATAAAGAATAAACAGGTGTCGTGCGTGTGTGTGCGCGCGTTATAAACAAGTGCTGTCTGTGAAAAAATCTTTATTGGTGTACGGTTCCTCCTGACATCCACCCATCCACCCACCTACCCACCGATCGATCAATCAATCAATCTTTGATTAATTCTTATTATTAATAATATTCATTATTATTACTATAGTATTATTATTGTATTTACTACCCCCGGCACGTAGCTGAACCTCCAGGGCAGGGAGGAGACTATCCGGCATTTGGAAGTGCTTCCGGGAAGTGTGTCTGATGTGTGTGGGTCTGTGTGTGTGTCTGTGTGTGTGTCTGTGTGTGGGTGTGTGTTTGGGTCTGTGTTTGAGTCTGTGTTTGGGTTTGTGTTTGGGTCTGTGTTTGGGTCTGTGTTTGGGTTTGTGTTTGGGTTTGTGTTTGGATTTGTGTTTGGGTCTGTGTTTGGGTTTGTGTTTGGGTTTGTGTCTGGTGTCTGGTGTGGGCATTATAAACAAGTGCCGCGTGCTGTCTGTGGAAAGATCTTTATTGGTGTACGGTTGCTGTAATGTTAAATGCAGTGATGGCCTTGCATTAATGCAATATTACACCACCCTGGGATGTGAAATGCATTAAAAAATCATTGCAATAATCATGCAAAACCTCTCAAATGTTAAATACAATTGATGCATCGCATTAGGATAACTTTGCAGGCTGCTGCAATGTTAAATGCAGTGATGGCCTTGCATTAAAGTCACCTAGCTACCCCCAATGGATGTAATATGCATTAAATTAATTGCAATAATTTTGCAAAACCTCTCAAATGTTAAATGCAACAAATGCATCGCATTAGGATGACTTTTCAGGTTGCTGCAATGTTAAATGCAGTGATCGCCTTGCATTAAAGAAATATTGCAACACCCTGCGATGTGAAATGCAATAATAATCCTGCAAAACCTCTCAAATGTTAAATGCGACTAATGCATCGTATTAGGATAACTTTGCAGGCTGCTGCATTGTTAAATGCAGCGCTGGCGTTGCATTAAAGCCATATTGCAACCTCCTGGGATGTTAAATGCAATAAAATTAATTGCAATAATTTTGCAAAACCTCTCAAATGTTAAATGCAATTAATGCAACGCATTAGAACAACTTTGCAGGCTCCTGCAATGTTAAATGCAGCGCAGGCCTTGCATTAAAGCAAAATTGCAGCTGTTCTGGGGTATTAAACGCATTAAAATCATTGTAATAATCATGCAAAATCTCTCAAATGTTCAATGCAACTAATGCATCGTATTATGTTAACATTGCAGACTGCTGCAAAGTTAAATGCAGTGATGGCCTTGCATTAAAGAAATATTGCAGCCTCCTGGGATGTTTAATGCAATAAAATTAATTGCAATAATCATGCAAAACCACTCAAATGTTAAATGCAACTGATGCAACGCATTAAAATCTTTATTGGTGTACGGTTCCCTCCTGACATCCATCCACCCACCCACCGATCGATCAATCAATCAATCTTTGATTAATTCTTATTATTATTAATAATATTAATTATTATTACTATAGTATTATTATTGTATTTACTACCCCCGGCACGTAGCGGAACCTCCAGGGCAGGGAGGAGAATATCCGGCATTTGGAAGTGCTTCCGGGAAGTGTGTCTGATGTGTGTGGGTCTGTGTGTGTCTGTGTGTGTGTGGGTGTGTGTGTGGGTGTGTGTGTGGGTGTGTGTGTGGGTGTGTGTGTGGGTCTGTGTTTGGGTCTGTGTTTGTGTTTGTGTTTGTGTTTGGGTTTGTGTTTGGGTCTGTGTTTGGGTTTGTGTTTGGGTTTGTGTTTGGGTTTGTGTTTGTGTTTGGGTCTGTGTTTGTGTCTGTGTTTGGGTCTGTGTTTGGGTCTGTGTTTGGGTCTGTGTTTGGGTTTGTGTTTGGGTTTGTGTTTGGGTCTGTGTTTGGGTTTGTGTTTGTGTTTGTGTTTGGGTTTGTGTCTGGTGTCTGGTGTGGGCGTTATAAACAAGTGCCGCGTGCTGTCTGTGGAAAGATCTTTATTGGTGTACGGTTGCTGTAATGTTAAATGCAGTGATGGCCTTGCGTTAATGCAATATTACACCACCCTGGGATGTGAAATGCATTAAAAAATCATTGCAATAATCATGCAAAACCTCTCAAATGTTAAATGCAATTGATGCATCGCATTAGGATAACTTTGCAGGCTGCTGCAATGTTAAATGCAATGATGGCCTTGCATTAAAGTCACCTAGCTACCCCCAATGGATGTAATATGCATTAAATTAATTGCAATAATTTTGCAAAACCTCTCAAATGTTAAATGCAACAAATGCATCGCATTAGGATGACTTTTCAGGCTGCTGCAATGTTAAGTGCAGTGATCGCCTTGCATTAACGAATTATTGGAACACCCTGCGATGTGAAATGCAATAATAATCCTGCAAAACCTCTCAAATGTTAAATGCGACTAATGCATCGTATTAGGATAACTTTGCAGGCTGCTGCATTGTTAAATGCAGCGCTGGCGTTGCATTAAAGCCATATTGCAACCTCCTGGGATGTTAAATGCAATAAAATTAATTGCAATAATTTTGCAAAACCTCTCAAATGTTAAATGCAATTAATGCAACGCATTAGAACAACTTTGCAGGCTCCTGCAATGTTAAATGCAGCGCAGGCCTTGCATTAAAGCAAAATTGCAGCTGTTCTGGGGTATTAAACGCATTAAAATCATTGTAATAATCATGCAAAATCTCTCAAATGTTCAATGCAACTAATGCATCGTATTATGATAACATTGCAGACTGCTGCAAAGTTAAATGCAGTGATGGCCTTGCATTAAAGAAATATTGCAGCCTCCTGGGATGTTTAATGCAATAAAATTAATTGCAATAATCATGCAAATCCACTCAAATGTTAAATGCAACTGATGCAACGCATTAAAATCTTTATTGGTGTACGGTTCCCTCCTGACATCCATCCACCCACCCACCGATCGATCAATCAATCAATCTTTGATTAATTCTTATTTACTACCCCCGGCACGTACTGGAACCTCCAGGGCAGGGAGGAGACTATCCGGCATTTGGAAGTGCTTCCAGGAAGTGTGTCTGATGTGTGTGGGTCTGTGTGTGTCTGTGTGTGTGTGGGTGTGTGTGTGGGTGTGTGTGTGTGTGTGTGGGTGTGTGTTTGGGTCTGTGTTTGGGTCTCTGTTTGTGTTTGTGTTTGGGTTTGTGTTTGTGTTTGGGTCTGTGTTTGGGTCTGTGTTTGTGTTTGTGTTTGGGTCTGTGTTTGGGTTTGTGTTTCGGTCTGTGTTTGGGTTTGTGTTTGGGTCTGTGTTTGGGTTTGTGTTTGGGTTTGTGTTTGGGTTTGTGTTTGGGTTTGTGTTTGGGTCTGTGTTTGGGTTTGTGTTTGGGTCTGTGTTTGGGTTTGTGTTTGTGTTTGAGTCTGTGTTTGTGTTTGGGTTTGTGTTTGGGTTTGTGTTTGGGTCTGTGTTTGGGTTTGTGTTTGGGTTTGTGTTTGGGTTTGTGTTTGGGTTTGTGTTTGGGTCTGTGTTTGGGTTTGGGTTTGTGTTTGGGTCTGTGTTTGGGTCTGTGTTTGGGTTTGTGTTTGGGTTTGTGTTTGGGTTTGTGTTTGTGTTTGGGTTTGTGTTTGGGTCTGTGTTTGGGTTTGTGTTTGGGTTTGTGTTTGGGTTTGTGTTTGGGTTTGTGTTTGGGTCTGTGTTTGAGTCTGTGTTTGTGTTTGGGTTTGTGTTTGGGTCTGTGTTTGGGTTTGTGTTTGGGTTTGTGTTTGGGTTTGTGTTTGGGTCTGTGTTTGGGTTTGTGTTTGGGTTTGTGTTTGGGTTTGAGTTTGGGTTTGTGTTTGTGTTTGTGTTTGGGTCTGTGTTTGGGTCTGTGTTTGGGTTTGTGTTTGGGTTTGAGTTTGGGTTTGTGTTTGGGATTGTGTTTGGGTTTGTGTTTGGGACTGTGTTTGGGTTTGTGTTTGGGTTTGTGTTTGGGTTTGCGTTTGGGTCTGTGTTTGGGTTTGTGTTTGGGTTTGTGTTTGGGTCTGTGTTTGGGTTTGTGTTTGTGTTTGGGTTTGTGTTTGGGTTTGTGTTTGGGTCTGTGTTTGGGTTTGTGTTTGGGTCTGTGTTTGTGTTTGTGTTTGGGTCTGTGTTTGGGTTTGTGTTTGGGTTTGCGTTTGGGTCTGTGTTTGGGTTTGTGTTTGGGTTTGTGTTTGGGTCTGTGTTTGGGTTTGTGTTTGTGTTTGGGTTTGTGTTTGGGTTTGTGTTTGGGTCTGTGTTTGTGTTTGTGTTTGGGTCTGTGTTTGGGTTTGTGTTTGGGTCTGTGTTTGGGTTTGGGTTTGGGTTTGTGTTTGGGTTTGTGTTTGGGTTTGTGTTTGGGTCTGTGTTTGGGTTTGGGTTTGTGTTTGGGTCTGTGTTTGGGTCTGTGTTTGGGTTTGTGTTTGGGTTTGTGTTTGGGTTTGTGTTTGTGTTTGGGTTTGTGTTTGGGTCTGTGTTTGGGTTTGTGTTTGGGTTTGTGTTTGGGTTTGTGTTTGGGTTTGTGTTTGGGTCTGTGTTTGAGTCTGTGTTTGTGTTTGGGTTTGTGTTTGGGTCTGTGTTTGGGTTTGTGTTTGGGTTTGTGTTTGGGTTTGTGTTTGGGTCTGTGTTTGGGTTTGTGTTTGGGTTTGTGTTTGGGTTTGAGTTTGGGTTTGTGTTTGTGTTTGTGTTTGGGTCTGTGTTTGGGTCTGTGTTTGGGTTTGTGTTTGGGTTTGAGTTTGGGTTTGTGTTTGGGATTGTGTTTGGGTTTGTGTTTGGGACTGTGTTTGGGTTTGTGTTTGGGTTTGTGTTTGGGTTTGCGTTTGGGTCTGTGTTTGGGTTTGTGTTTGGGTTTGTGTTTGGGTCTGTGTTTGGGTTTGTGTTTGTGTTTGGGTTTGTGTTTGGGTTTGTGTTTGGGTCTGTGTTTGGGTTTGTGTTTGGGTCTGTGTTTGTGTTTGTGTTTGGGTCTGTGTTTGGGTTTGTGTTTGGGTTTGCGTTTGGGTCTGTGTTTGGGTTTGTGTTTGGGTTTGTGTTTGGGTCTGTGTTTGGGTTTGTGTTTGTGTTTGGGTTTGTGTTTGGGTTTGTGTTTGGGTCTGTGTTTGTGTTTGTGTTTGGGTCTGTGTTTGGGTTTGTGTTTGGGTCTGTGTTTGTGTTTGGGTTTGTGTTTGGGTTTGTGTTTGGGTCTGTGTTTGTGTTTGGGTTTGTGTTTGGGTCTGTGTTTGTGTTTGGGTTTGTGTTTGGGTCTGTGTTTGGGTTTGTGTTTGTGTTTGTGTTTGGGTTTGTGTTTGGGTTTGTGTTTGGGTCTGTGTTTGGGTCTGTGTTTGGGTCTGTGTTTGGGTTTGGGTTTGTGTTTGGGTTTGTGTTTGTGTTTGGTTTTGTGTTTGGGTCTGTGTTTGTGTTTGTGTTTGGGTCTGTGTTTGTGTTTGTGTTTGGGTTTGTGTTTGTGTTTGTGTTTGTGTTTGGGTTTGGGTTTGTGTTTGGGTTTGTGTTTGGGTTTGTGTTTGTGTTTGTGTTTGGGTCTGTGTTTGGGTTTGGGTTTGTGTTTGGGTTTGTGTTTGTGTTTGGGTTTGTGTTTGGGTTTGTGTTTGGGTTTGTGTTTGGGTTTGGGTTTGTGTTTGGGTTTGGGTTTGTGTTTGGGTTTGTGTTTGTGTTTGGGTTTGTGTTTGTGTTTGTGTTTGGGTCTGTGTTTGGGTTTGGGTTTGTGTTTGGGTTTGGGTTTGGGTTTGTGTTTGGGTCTGTGTTTGTGTTTGGGTTTGTGTTTGGGTCTGTGTTTGTGTTTGTGTTTGGGTCTGTGTTTGTGTTTGGGTCTGTGTTTGTGTTTGTGTTTGGGTTTGTGTTTGGGTTTGTGTATGGGTTTGTGTTTGTGTTTGTGTTTGGGTTTGTGTTTGGGTCTGTGTTTGTGTTTGTGTTTGGGTCTGTGTTTGTGTTTGTGTTTGTGTTTGGGTCTGTGTTTGGGTTTGTGTTTGTGTTTGTGTTTGGGTTTGTGTTTGGGTCTGTGTTTGGGTTTGTGTTTGTGTTTGTGTTTGTGTTTGAGTCTGTGTTTGTGTTTGGGTTTGTGTTTGGGTTTGTGTTTGGGTCTGTGTTTGGGTTTGTGTTTGGGTTTGTGTTTGGGTTTGTGTTTGGGTTTGTGTTTGGGTCTGTGTTTGGGTTTGTGTTTGGGTTTGTGTTTGGGTTTGTGTTTGGGTCTGTGTTTGGGTTTGTGTTTGGGTTTGTGTTTGGGTCTGTGTTTGGGTTTGTGTTTGTGTTTGGGTTTGTGTTTGGGTTTGTGTTTGGGTCTGTGTTTGGGTTTGTGTTTGGGTTTGAGTTTGGGTTTGTGTTTGGGTTTGTGTTTGGGTTTGTGTTTGGGTCTGTGTTTGGGTTTGTGTTTGGGTTTGTGTTTGGGTTTGTGTTTGAGTCTGTGTTTGTGTTTGGGTTTGTGTTTGGGTTTGTGTTTGGGTTTGTGTTTGGGTTTGTGTTTGGGTTTGGGTTTGTGTTTGTGTTTGGGTTTGTGTTTGGGTCTGTGTTTGGGTTTTGTGTTTGGTCTGTGTTTGTGTTTGTGTTTGGGTTTGTGTTTGGGTTTGTGTTTGGGTTTATGTTTGGGTTTGTGTTTGGGTCTGTGTTTGGGTTTGTGTTTGGGTCTGTGTTTGTGTTTGTGTTTGGGTCTGTGTTTGTGTTTGGGTTTGTGTTTGGGTCTGTGTTTGTGTTTGTGTTTGGGTCTGTGTTTGGGTTTGTGTTTGGGTCTGTGTTTGTGTTTGGGTTTGTGTTTGGGTTTGTGTTTGGGTCTGTGTTTGTGTTTGTGTTTGGGTTTGTGTTTGGGTCTGTGTTTGGGTTTGTGTTTGTGTTTGTGTTTGGGTTTGTGTCTGTGTTTGTGTTTTGTGTTTGGGTCTGTGTTTGTGTTTGTGTTTGTGTTTGTGTTTGGGTCTGTGTTTGGGTTTGTGTTTGTGTTTGTGTTTGGGTTTGTGTTTGGGTCTGTGTTTGGGTTTGTGTTTGGGTTTGTGTTTGTGTTTGAGTCTGTGTTTGTGTTTGGGTTTGTGTTTGGGTTTGTGTTTGGGTCTGTGTTTGGGTTTGTGTTTGGGTTTGTGTTTGGGTTTGTGTTTGGGTTTGTGTTTGGGTCTGTGTTTGGGTTTGTGTTTGGGTTTGTGTTTGGGTTTGTGTTTGGGTCTGTGTTTGGGTTTGTGTTTGGGTTTGTGTTTGGGTCTGTGTTAGGGTTTGTGTTTGTGTTTGGGTTTGTGTTTGGGTTTGTGTTTGGGTCTGTGTTTGGGTTTGTGTTTGGGTTTGAGTTTGGGTTTGTGTTTGGGTTTGTGTTTGGGTTTGTGTTTGGGTCTGTGTTTGGGTTTGTGTTTGGGTTTGTGTTTGGGTTTGTGTTTGAGTCTGTGTTTGTGTTTGGGTTTGTGTTTGGGTTTGTGTTTGGGTTTGTGTTTGGGTTTGTGTTTGGTTTTGTGTTTGTGTTTGGGTTTGTGTTTGGGTCTGTGTTTGGGTTTGTGTTTGGGTCTGTGTTTGTGTTTGGGTTTATGTTTGGGTTTGTGTTTGGGTCTGTGTTTGGGTTTGTGTTTGGGTCTGTGTTTGTGTTTGTGTTTGGGTCTGTGTTTGTGTTTGGGTTAATGTTTGGTTCTGTGTTTGTGTTTGGGCTTGTGTTTGGGTCTGTGTTTGTGTTTGGGTTTGTGTTTGTGTCTGTGTTTGGGTTTGTGTTTGTGTTTGTGTTTGGGTTTGTGTTTGGGTTTGTGTTTGGGTCTGTGTTTGGGTCTGTGTTTGGGTCTGTGTTTGGGTTTGTGTTTAGGTTTGTGTTTGTGTTTGGGTTTGTGTTTGGGTCTGTGTTTGTGTTTGTGTTTGGGTCTGTGTTTGTGTTTGTGTTTGGGTTTGTGTTTGTGTTTGTGTTTGTGTTTGTGTTTGGGTTTGGGTTTGTGTTTGGGTTTGTGTTTGTGTTTGGGTCTGTGTTTGGGTTTGTGTTTGGGTCTGTGTTTGTGATTGGGTTTGTGTTTGGGTTTGTGTTTGGGTCTGTGTTTGTGTTTGGGTTTGTGTTTGGGTCTGTGTTTGTGTTTGGGTTTGTGTTTGGGTCTGTGTGTGGGTTTGTGTTTGTGTTTGTGTTTGGGTTTGTGTTTGGGTTTGTGTTTGGGTTTGTGTTTGTGTTTGGGTCTGTGTTTGTGTTTGGGTCTGTGTTTGGGTCTGTGTTTGTGTTTGGGTTTGTGTTTGGGTTTGTGTTTGTGTTTGGGTTTGTGTTTGGGTCTGTGTTTGTGTTTGTGTTTGGGTCTGTGTTTGTGTTTGTGTTTGGGTTTGTGTTTGTGTTTGTGTTTGTGTTTGGGTTTGGGTTTGTGTTTGGGTTTGTGTTTGTGTTTGGGTTTGTGTTTGTGTTTGTGTTTGTGTTTGGGTCTGTGTTTGGGTTTGGGTTTGTGTTTGGGTTTGTGTTTGTGTTTGTGTTTGTGTTTGTGTTTGTGTTTGGGTCTGTGTTTGGGTTTGGGTTTGTGTTTGGGTTTGTGTTTGGGTTTGTGTTTGGGTTTGGGTTTGTCTTTGGGTTTGGGTTTGTGTTTGGGTTTGTGTTTGTGTTTGGGTTTGTGTTTGTGTTTGTGTTTGGGTCTGTGTTTGGGTTTGGGTTTGTGTTTGGGTTTGGGTTTGTGTTTGGGTCTGTGTTTGTGTTTGGGTTTGTGTTTGGGTCTGTGTTTGTGTTTGTGTTTGGGTCTGTGTTTGTGTTTGGGTCTGTGTTTGTGTTTGTGTTTGGGTTTGTGTTTGGGTTTGTGTTTGGGTTTGTGTTTGTGTTTGTGTTTGGGTTTGTGTTTGGGTCTGTGTTTGTGTTTGTGTTTGGGTCTGTGTTTGTGTTTGTGTTTGTGTTTGTGTTTGGGTCTGTGTTTGTGTTTGTGTTTGTGTTTGTGTTTGGGTTTTGTGTTTGGGTCTGTGTTTGGGTTTGTGTTTGGGTTTGTGTTTGTGTTTGAGTCTGTGTTTGTGTTTGGGTTTGTGTTTGGGTTTGTGTTTGGGTCTGTGTTTGGGTTTGTGTTTGGGTTTGTGTTTGGGTTTGTGTTTGGGTTTGTGTTTGGGTCTGCGTTTGGGTTTGTGTTTGGGTTTGTGTTTGGGTTTGTGTTTGGGTCTGTGTTTGGGTTTGTGTTTGGGTTTGTGTTTGGGTCTGTGTTTGGGTTTGTGTTTGTGTTTGGGTTTGTGTTTGGGTTTGTGTTTGGGTCTGTGTTTGGGTTTGTGTTTGGGTTTGAGTTTAGGTTTGTGTTTGGGTTTGTGTTTGGGTTTGTGTTTGGGTCTGTGTTTGGGTTTGTGTTTGGGTTTGTGTTTGGGTTTGTGTTTGAGTCTGTGTTTGTGTTCGGGTTTGTGTTTGGGTTTGTGTTTGGGTTTGTGTTTGGGTTTGTGTTTGGGTTTGTGTTTGTGTTTGGGTTTGTGTTTGGGTCTGTGTTTGGGTTTGTGTTTGGGTCTGTGTTTGTGTTTGTGTTTGGGTCTGTGTTTGTGTTTGTGTTTGGGTTTATGTTTGGGTTTGTGTTTGGGTCTGTGTTTGGGTTTGTGTTTGGGTCTGTGTTTGTGTTTGTGTTTGGGTCTGTGTTTGTGTTTGGGTTTGTGTTTGGGTCTGTGTTTGTGTTTGGGTTTGTGTTTGGGTCTGTGTTTGTGTTTGGGTTTGTGTTTGTGTCTGTGTTTGTGTTTGTGTTTGTGTTTGTGTTTGTGTTTGGGTTTGTGTTTGGGTTTGTGTTTGGGTTTGTGTTTGGGTCTGTGTTTGGGTTTGTGTTTGTGTTTGTGTTTGTGTTTGAGTCTGTGTTTGTGTTTGGGTTTGTGTTTGGGTTTGTGTTTGGGTCTGTGTTTGGGTTTGTGTTTGGGTTTGTGTTTGGGTTTGTGTTTGGGTTTGTGTTTGGGTCTGTGTTTGGGTTTGTGTTTGGGTTTGTGTTTGGGTTTGTGTTTGGGTCTGTGTTTGGGTTTGTGTTTGGGTTTGTGTTTGGGTCTGTGTTTGGGTTTGTGTTTGTGTTTGGGTTTGTGTTTGGGTTTGTGTTTGGGTCTGTGTTTGGGTTTGTGTTTGGGTTTGAGTTTGGGTTTGTGTTTGGGTTTGTGTTTGGGTTTGTGTTTGGGTCTGTGTTTGGGTTTGTGTTTGGGTTTGTGTTTGGGTTTGTGTTTGAGTCTGTGTTTGTGTTTGGGTTTGTGTTTGGGTTTGTGTTTGGGTTTGTGTTTGGGTTTGTGTTTGGGTTTGGGTTTGTGTTTGTGTTTGGGTTTGTGTTTGGGTCTGTGTTTGGGTTTTGTGTTTGGTCTGTGTTTGTGTTTGTGTTTGGGTTTGTGTTTGGGTTTGTGTTTGGGTTTATGTTTGGGTTTGTGTTTGGGTCTGTGTTTGGGTTTGTGTTTGGGTCTGTGTTTGTGTTTGTGTTTGGGTCTGTGTTTGTGTTTGGGTTTGTGTTTGGGTCTGTGTTTGTGTTTGTGTTTGGGTCTGTGTTTGGGTTTGTGTTTGGGTCTGTGTTTGTGTTTGGGTTTGTGTTTGGGTTTGTGTTTGGGTCTGTGTTTGTGTTTGTGTTTGGGTTTGTGTTTGGGTCTGTGTTTGGGTTTGTGTTTGTGTTTGTGTTTGGGTTTGTGTCTGTGTTTGTGTTTGTGTTTGGGTCTGTGTTTGTGTTTGTGTTTGTGTTTGTGTTTGGGTCTGTGTTTGGGTTTGTGTTTGTGTTTGTGTTTGGGTTTGTGTTTGGGTCTGTGTTTGGGTTTGTGTTTGGGTTTGTGTTTGTGTTTGAGTCTGTGTTTGTGTTTGGGTTTGTGTTTGGGTTTGTGTTTGGGTCTGTGTTTGGGTTTGTGTTTGGGTTTGTGTTTGGGTTTGTGTTTGGGTTTGTGTTTGGGTCTGTGTTTGGGTTTGTGTTTGGGTTTGTGTTTGGGTTTGTGTTTGGGTCTGTGTTTGGGTTTGTGTTTGGGTTTGTGTTTGGGTCTGTGTTAGGGTTTGTGTTTGTGTTTGGGTTTGTGTTTGGGTTTGTGTTTGGGTCTGTGTTTGGGTTTGTGTTTGGGTTTGAGTTTGGGTTTGTGTTTGGGTTTGTGTTTGGGTTTGTGTTTGGGTCTGTGTTTGGGTTTGTGTTTGGGTTTGTGTTTGGGTTTGTGTTTGAGTCTGTGTTTGTGTTTGGGTTTGTGTTTGGGTTTGTGTTTGGGTTTGTGTTTGGGTTTGTGTTTGGTTTTGTGTTTGTGTTTGGGTTTGTGTTTGGGTCTGTGTTTGGGTTTGTGTTTGGGTCTGTGTTTGTGTTTGTGTTTGGGTCTGTGTTTGGGTTTGTGTTTGGGTTTATGTTTGGGTTTGTGTTTGGGTCTGTGTTTGGGTTTGTGTTTGGGTCTGTGTTTGTGTTTGTGTTTGGGTCTGTGTTTGTGTTTGGGTTAATGTTTGGTTCTGTGTTTGTGTTTGGGCTTGTGTTTGGGTCTGTGTTTGTGTTTGGGTTTGTGTTTGTGTCTGTGTTTGGGTTTGTGTTTGTGTTTGTGTTTGGGTTTGTGTTTGGGTTTGTGTTTGGGTCTGTGTTTGGGTCTGTGTTTGGGTCTGTGTTTGGGTTTGTGTTTAGGTTTGTGTTTGTGTTTGGGTTTGTGTTTGGGTCTGTGTTTGTGTTTGTGTTTGGGTCTGTGTTTGTGTTTGTGTTTGGGTTTGTGTTTGTGTTTGTGTTTGTGTTTGTGTTTGGGTTTGGGTTTGTGTTTGGGTTTGTGTTTGTGTTTGGGTCTGTGTTTGGGTTTGTGTTTGGGTCTGTGTTTGTGTTTGGGTTTGTGTTTGGGTTTGTGTTTGGGTCTGTGTTTGTGTTTGGGTTTGTGTTTGGGTCTGTGTTTGTGTTTGGGTTTGTGTTTGGGTCTGTGTGTGGGTTTGTGTTTGTGTTTGTGTTTGGGTTTGTGTTTGGGTTTGTGTTTGGGTTTGTGTTTGTGTTTGGGTCTGTGTTTGTGTTTGGGTCTGTGTTTGGGTCTGTGTTTGGGTTTGGGTTTGTGTTTGGGTTTGTGTTTGTGTTTGGGTTTGTGTTTGGGTCTGTGTTTGTGTTTGTGTTTGGGTCTGTGTTTGTGTTTGTGTTTGGGTTTGTGTTTGTGTTTGTGTTTGTGTTTGGGTTTGGGTTTGTGTTTGGGTTTGTGTTTGTGTTTGGGTTTGTGTTTGTGTTTGTGTTTGTGTTTGGGTCTGTGTTTGGGTTTGGGTTTGTGTTTGGGTTTGTGTTTGTGTTTGTGTTTGTGTTTGTGTTTGTGTTTGGGTCTGTGTTTGGGTTTGGGTTTGTGTTTGGGTTTGTGTTTGGGTTTGTGTTTGGGTTTGGGTTTGTCTTTGGGTTTGGGTTTGTGTTTGGGTTTGTGTTTGTGTTTGGGTTTGTGTTTGTGTTTGTGTTTGGGTCTGTGTTTGGGTTTGGGTTTGTGTTTGGGTTTGGGTTTGTGTTTGGGTCTGTGTTTGTGTTTGGGTTTGTGTTTGGGTCTGTGTTTGTGTTTGTGTTTGGGTCTGTGTTTGTGTTTGGGTCTGTGTTTGTGTTTGTGTTTGGGTTTGTGTTTGGGTTTGTGTTTGGGTTTGTGTTTGTGTTTGTGTTTGGGTTTGTGTTTGGGTCTGTGTTTGTGTTTGTGTTTGGGTCTGTGTTTGTGTTTGTGTTTGTGTTTGTGTTTGGGTCTGTGTTTGTGTTTGTGTTTGTGTTTGTGTTTGGGTTTTGTGTTTGGGTCTGTGTTTGGGTTTGTGTTTGGGTTTGTGTTTGTGTTTGAGTCTGTGTTTGTGTTTGGGTTTGTGTTTGGGTTTGTGTTTGGGTCTGTGTTTGGGTTTGTGTTTGGGTTTGTGTTTGGGTTTGTGTTTGGGTTTGTGTTTGGGTCTGCGTTTGGGTTTGTGTTTGGGTTTGTGTTTGGGTTTGTGTTTGGGTCTGTGTTTGGGTTTGTGTTTGGGTTTGTGTTTGGGTCTGTGTTTGGGTTTGTGTTTGTGTTTGGGTTTGTGTTTGGGTTTGTGTTTGGGTCTGTGTTTGGGTTTGTGTTTGGGTTTGAGTTTAGGTTTGTGTTTGGGTTTGTGTTTGGGTTTGTGTTTGGGTCTGTGTTTGGGTTTGTGTTTGGGTTTGTGTTTGGGTTTGTGTTTGAGTCTGTGTTTGTGTTCGGGTTTGTGTTTGGGTTTGTGTTTGGGTTTGTGTTTGGGTTTGTGTTTGGGTTTGTGTTTGTGTTTGGGTTTGTGTTTGGGTCTGTGTTTGGGTTTGTGTTTGGGTCTGTGTTTGTGTTTGTGTTTGGGTCTGTGTTTGTGTTTGTGTTTGGGTTTATGTTTGGGTTTGTGTTTGGGTCTGTGTTTGGGTTTGTGTTTGGGTCTGTGTTTGTGTTTGTGTTTGGGTCTGTGTTTGTGTTTGGGTTTGTGTTTGGGTCTGTGTTTGTGTTTGGGTTTGTGTTTGGGTCTGTGTTTGTGTTTGGGTTTGTGTTTGTGTCTGTGTTTGTGTTTGTGTTTGTGTTTGTGTTTGTGTTTGGGTTTGTGTTTGGGTTTGTGTTTAGGTCTGTGTTTGGGTCTGTGTTTGGGTCTGTGTTTGGGTTTGGGTTTGTGTTTGGGTTTGTGTTTGGGTTTGTGTTTGGGTTTGGGTTTGTCTTTGGGTTTGGGTTTGTGTTTGGGTTTGTGTTTGTGTTTGGGTTTGTGTTTGTGTTTGTGTTTGGGTCTGTGTTTGGGTTTGGGTTTGTGTTTGGGTTTGGGTTTGTGTTTGGGTCTGTGTTTGTGTTTGGGTTTGTGTTTGGGTCTGTGTTTGTGTTTGTGTTTGGGTCTGTGTTTGTGTTTGGGTCTGTGTTTGTGTTTGTGTTTGGGTTTGTGTTTGGGTTTGTGTTTGGGTTTGTGTTTGTGTTTGTGTTTGGGTTTGTGTTTGGGTCTGTGTTTGTGTTTGTGTTTGGGTCTGTGTTTGTGTTTGTGTTTGTGTTTGTGTTTGGGTCTGTGTTTGTGTTTGTGTTTGTGTTTGTGTTTGGGTTTTGTGTTTGGGTCTGTGTTTGGGTTTGTGTTTGGGTTTGTGTTTGTGTTTGAGTCTGTGTTTGTGTTTGGGTTTGTGTTTGGGTTTGTGTTTGGGTCTGTGTTTGGGTTTGTGTTTGGGTTTGTGTTTGGGTTTGTGTTTGGGTTTGTGTTTGGGTCTGCGTTTGGGTTTGTGTTTGGGTTTGTGTTTGGGTTTGTGTTTGGGTCTGTGTTTGGGTTTGTGTTTGGGTTTGTGTTTGGGTCTGTGTTTGGGTTTGTGTTTGTGTTTGGGTTTGTGTTTGGGTTTGTGTTTGGGTCTGTGTTTGGGTTTGTGTTTGGGTTTGAGTTTAGGTTTGTGTTTGGGTTTGTGTTTGGGTTTGTGTTTGGGTCTGTGTTTGGGTTTGTGTTTGGGTTTGTGTTTGGGTTTGTGTTTGAGTCTGTGTTTGTGTTCGGGTTTGTGTTTGGGTTTGTGTTTGGGTTTGTGTTTGGGTTTGTGTTTGGGTTTGTGTTTGTGTTTGGGTTTGTGTTTGGGTCTGTGTTTGGGTTTGTGTTTGGGTCTGTGTTTGTGTTTGTGTTTGGGTCTGTGTTTGTGTTTGTGTTTGGGTTTATGTTTGGGTTTGTGTTTGGGTCTGTGTTTGGGTTTGTGTTTGGGTCTGTGTTTGTGTTTGTGTTTGGGTCTGTGTTTGTGTTTGGGTTTGTGTTTGGGTCTGTGTTTGTGTTTGGGTTTGTGTTTGGGTCTGTGTTTGTGTTTGGGTTTGTGTTTGTGTCTGTGTTTGTGTTTGTGTTTGTGTTTGTGTTTGTGTTTGGGTTTGTGTTTGGGTTTGTGTTTAGGTCTGTGTTTGGGTCTGTGTTTGGGTCTGTGTTTGGGTTTGGGTTTGTGTTTGGGTTTGTGTTTGTGTTTGGGTTTGTGTTTGGGTCTGTGTTTGTGTTTGGGTTTGGGTCTGTGTTTGTGTTTGTGTTTGGGTTTGTGTTTGTGTTTGTGTTTGTGTTTGTGTTTGGGTTTGGGTTTGTGTTTGGGTTTGTGTTTGTGTTTGGGTTTGTGTTTGTGTTTGTATTTGGGTCTGTGTTTGGGTTTGGGTTTGTGTTTGGGTTTGTGTTTGTGTTTGGGTTTGTGTTTGTGTTTGTGTTTGGGTCTGTGTTTGGGTTTGGGTTTGTGTTTGGGTTTGTGTTTGGGTTTGTGTTTGGGTTTGGGTTTGTGTTTGGGTTTGGGTTTGTGTTTGGGTTTGTGTTTGGGTCTCCCCCCTCTCCCCCCTCACTCTCTCTCCCCCAGCTCTCTCTCTCTCTCCCCCAGCTCTATCTCTCCCCCCCTCTCTCTCCCCCAGCTCTATCTCTCTCTCTCTCTCTCTCTCCCCCTCTCTCTCTCGTTCTCTCTCTCTCTCTCTCTCCCCTCTCTCTCTTCCCTCCCTCCCTCCCCCCCTCCCTCCCTCCCTCCCTCTCCCTCTCTCTCTCTCTCTCTCTGTGTGTGTGCTTGTGTTACAGTTCTTGGCATTGTAATAAAAAGCAGACGTCACCCTAATTGTGTGCGTGTGTGTGTGTGTGTGTGTGTGTGAGCTGACTGACTTACCCCAGTCTAGTAGACACTCCGACACTCCAGCAGTTGTGACCAAGCTTGCGTTGGCTGTCTTTTATCTGCCTGCCTGCCTACCCGCGCCAACCTGAAGGGCCCAAACACTTGTCTTACACTCAGCCCATAACAGATATTGTTTAACCCCGTACATACATACATACTTATACGGAACAGGTATAAAGAATAAACAGGTGTCGTGCGTGTGTGTGTGCGCGCGTTATAAACAAGTGCTGTCTGTGAAAAAATCGAGCTATAATTTATAAATTTATCAATAAGCTACGAGCTTTAAATTATAAACAGGCATGTTGGCCGGTGTGGGCATGTGGGACTAGTGTAGATGGGGCATGTTGGTCGGTGTGGGACTAGTGTAGATGGGGCATGTTGGTCAGTGTGGGCAGGTGGGACTAGTGTAGATGGGGCATGTTGGTCAGTGTGGGCAGGTGGGACTAGTGTAGATTGGGCATGTTGGACGGTGTGGGCAGGTGGGACTAGTGTAGGTGGGGCATGTTGGTCAGTGTGGGACTAGTGTAGATGGGGCATGTTGGTCAGTGTGGGCAGGTGGGACTAGTGTAGATGGGGCATGTTGGATGGTGTGGGTGGGTGGGACTAGTGTAGATGGGGCATGTTGGTCGGTGTGGGCGGGTGGGACTAGTGTAGATGGGGCATGTTGGACGGTGTGGGTGGGTGGGACCAGTGTAGATGGGGCATGTTGGTCGGTGTGGGCAGGTGGGACTAGTGTAGATGGGGCATGTTGGTCGGTGTGGGACTAGTGTAGATGGGGCATGTTGGTCGGTGTGGGCGGGTGGGACTAGTGTAGATGGGGCATGTTGGACGGTGTGGGTGGGTGGGACTAGTGTAGATGGGGCATGATGGCTATCCACCTCTTGCTATTAAAAGATATTATATAAATTAAAGCTCATAGTTTTTTGTTTGGGAGAGAGAGGGAGGGAGGGAGGGAGGGAGGGAGAGAGGGAGGGATGGAGTGACAGAGGGAGGGAGGGAGAGAGGAGGGGAAGAGAGAGGAGGGGGAGAGAGAGGAGGGGAGAGAGGAGGGGGAGAGAGAGGAGGGGGAGAGAGAGGGGGAGAGAGAGAGGAGGGGAAAGAGAAGGGGGAGAGCTATTTAATCTTGTTATTAAAAAGATATTTTATACCTCAAAAAGCTACGAGCTTTAATTTATAAAATATCTTTTAATAGCAAGAGGTGGAGACTGGGTGTGGACAATGTTGCCCGTCGGGCGGGCTGCTAATTGATAATTGGTGGGATCGCTGAGCCTTGGGGAAGTTGTGGACTTATGAAGGGCGACATGTGCTCACTGTTTCTTTCAACAAAATGGCCGCCACATGTGCTCACTGTTTCTTTGTGTCAATGTTTGTCCTTGCTTGCTGGCTCCCCTTCCCTCTCTCTCTCTCCCCCTCCTCTCTCTCACAATAGGTGCAGGAGGAGGCCATTCGGCCCTTCGAGCCTGTATGTACCGCCATTCAATGTGATCGCGGCTGATCGTTCTCAATCAGTACCCACTCTCTGTGTGAAAAAAAAGTTCTCATCTCGGTCCTAAAATACTTCCCCTTTATCCTTAAACTGTGACCCCTTGTTCTGGACTTCCCCAACATCGGGAACAATCTTCCCGCATCTAGCCTGTCCGACCCCTTAAGAATTTTGTACGTTTCTCCCCTCAATCTTCTAAATTCCAGCGAGTACAAGCCGAGTCTATCCAGTCTATCTTCATATGAAAGTCCTGCCATCCCAGGAATCAATCTGGTGAACCTTCTCTGTACTCCCTCTATGGCAAGAATGTCTTTCCTCAGATTAGGAGACCAAAACTGTACGCAATACTCCAGGTGCGGTCTCACCAGGGCCCTGTACAACTGCAGAAGGACCCCTTTGCTCCTAAACTCAAACTAGGAGACCAAAACGGTACGCAATACTCCAGGTGCAGTCTCACCAATGCCCTGTACAACTGCAGCAGAACCTCCCTGCTCCTATACTCAAATCCCCTCCCTATGAATGCCAACATACCATTGGCTTTCTCCACTGCCCGCTGCACCTGCATGCCTACTTTCAATGACTGGTGCACCACGACACCCAGGTCTCGTTGCGTCTCCCCTTCTCCTAATCGGCCACCATTCAGATAATAGTCTGCTTTCCCGTTCTTGCCACCAAAGTGGACAACCTCACATTCATCCAGAAGTGCTTTGAAAGGCTGGCCCTCTCACACATCAAATCCAGCATCACTGACTCACTGGACTCGCGTCAATGTGCAAACACATCCACAGAGGACGCAATCTCTCTGGCTCTTCGCACTGTCCTGACTCACCTGGAGAGACAGGGCACGTACGCGAGGATGCTACTCATTGACTCTTGCTCTGCGTTCAAACACGCTCATCCCCCACCAAGCTCGTCACCAAACTCCACCAGCTAGGCCTCGGCTCGCCGTTATCATGATAGGAGTAGAATTGGGCCATTCGGCCCATCAGGTCTACTCTGCCATTCAATCATGGCTGACCTATCTCTCTCTCCCAACCCCATTCTCCTGCCTTCTCCCCATAACCTCTGACACCTGTGCTAATTCAGAATCTATCTATCTCTGCCTTACAAATATCCACCGACTTGCCCTCCACAGTCGTCTGTGGCAAAGAATCCCACAGATTCACCACCCTCTGACTAAAGAAATCTCTCCTCATCTCCTTCCTAAAGGACTCTCTGTCCTTTAATTCTGAGGCTATGACTAGTCCTAGACTCTCCCACTAGTGGAAACGTCCTCTCCACATCCACTCTATCCAAGCCTTTCACTATTCTGTACGTTTCAATAGACAATAGGTGCAGGAGGAGGCCATTCGGCCCTTCGATCCTGTACGCACCGCCATTCAATGTGATCATGGCTGATCATTCTCAATCCCGTTCCTGCCTTCTCCCCATACCCCCTGACTCCGCTATCGCTATCCTTAAGAGTTCTATCTAGCTCTCTCTTGAATGTATTCAGAGAATTGGCCTCCACTGCCCTCTGAGGCAGAGAATCCCACAGATTCAAACTCTCTTTTTTAAATTTTTTTAAAATAAATTTTATTTAAGTTTTAACAGAACTCATACATGTTACATTTCATAGTAAGCAATAATAACTACATTATACAATACAATACAATACAATATATCTTTATTGTCATTGTACCCAGGGGTACAATGAGATTGGGAATGCGCCTCCCATACGATGCAATAATTTAGGTAATTTAGACAGCAGCAACCCAACGAAACAAAACAGTTGTAACAGTTTTGGACAGGGTAAAGTGCAAGTTGATCTATGCGTTGTGGCCATCCGGCTCAGCAGGACCGGTTCATAGCAGCTATGGCCCTGGGGATGAAGCTGTTCCTGAGTCTGGAGGTGCGGGCGTAGAAGGCCTTGTATCGTCTGCCCGATGGAAGGAGTTCGAACAGACTGTTGCAGGGGTGTGAAGAGTCTTTGTGGATGCTGGTGGCTTTTCTGAGGCATCGTGTGTTGTAGATGCCCTCCAAGTCTGGTAGCTGTGTTACGATGGTCCTCTGAGCTCTATGGACTACCCGCTGTAGAGCTTTCCTTTCTGCCTCCGTGCAGCTGAGGTACCACACAGGGATGCCATGCGTTAGGATGCTCTCTATGGTGCAGCGGTAGAAGGTCGTCAGCAGCTGTTGGGGTAGACCAGACTTTTTCAGTGTTTGATTATACATGTATTGTTCTGTATTATCTCCCCTCCCACCCCCCCTTCTTCCTCCCACCCGCCCAGTTAAAAAGAAGGAAAAAGAAAAAGAAAAAGAAAGAGAGAAAGAAAGAAACCTGGAGTCCAGAATGAGACACTTCCGGGTAATTTCTTATTAAATTCTTATTAAAGGTATCAAAACAATCCTGAATTTAAATATTTCCAATTCTTAATCCTAGCTTTAAAATGAATGGGTTCCACACCTTCAAGAAGAAGTCATATCCATTTCTCAGATTATACGTAGCTTTTTCTAATGGGATACAACTACACATTTCTGCAAACCATCTTTCAAATCTTATTTCATTGTGATCTTTCCAAGTGACCGCTACACATTTTTTTGCTACTGCTATTGCTATTTTGAGAAATCTTTCCTGATGTTTATCTAAAATTAGCTTTGGTAATATTCCTTTTGTATCTCCCAATAAAAACAACCTTGAATCCATTGGTATGATCTTATTCATCAATTGTTCCAAATTTCTTTTTAGGTCTTTCCAAAAAGGAGTTGCCTTCTGACATGCCCATGTGGAGTGTAAAAAAGTACCCACGTCTTGGTTGCATCTAAAACAAATTTCAGATGAGTTTGGTTTTAAATTGTTTAATTTTTTCGGGGTTAAATATAGTTGATGTAAAAAATTATATTGTACTAAACTATATCTCACATTAATAGTATTTTTCATACTATCTAAACACAGTCTTTCCCAACTTGGTTCATCAATGATAATATTAAGATCTGTTTCCCATCTTTGTCTTGATTTTTGAATTCCTATCTTTGGACTAGATTTTTGTAATAATTTATACATTGATGATATACATTTTTTTATTTCCTTGCCCTGAATCAGGGTTTCAATTCCTTTAATCTGAAATAGAGACATTGAATTACCTAACTTTTCCCTTAAAAAAGATTGTAATTGATAATAGAAAAAAAATACTATTCCCTGGAATTTGATATTTATTTCTCAATTGAGAAAATGTCAAAAAGTTATTTCCTTCATAGCAATCTCCTATATGTTTAATACCCTTCTGTTCCCAGACTTGTAGTATTTGATTATTCCAAGCAAACGGCAATAATCTATTTTTTACTAATGGAGTTTTAGCTGTTAAAACAAATCTTTTATCATTAACTTTAACTGTTTTCAACAATGTATTAATTAAATGTTTTAGCAAAGGTGACTCTTTATCCTTAACTAATAGCTTCGCTTTCCATTTATATATAAATTCTTCTGGACATAACTCTTTTATTTTATCCATTTCAATTTTAACCAATGCTGTTTTTCCACCCTCTTGATAAAAGGATGAAATAAAACTAATTTGTGCTGCCAGATAATAATTTTCATGTTCATTTTTCCAGAGACACTCTTGGCATTTTACCTTTCCAAAGAAAATTCTTCACAATTTTGTTCAATTCTTGAATTTTTTTATTTAGCAAAGGTATAGGCAGTGTTTGGAATAAATACTTTATCCTCGGAAAAATATTCATCTTAATACAGTTCACTCTCCCTAACAATGTAATTGGAAGATTCATCCATTTCTTCAGGTCCTCATCTATTTTTTTTATTAGTGGTTTATAATTTAATTTATACAAATTATTTAACTTATTATCTACTTTAACTCCTAAGTACTTAATGCCTTCTTTTTGCCATTTAAACTGACTTTCTCTTTTACATTGGTTATAATTGCCTTCAAAAAGAGGCATTATTTCAGTTTTATCTTTATTAATTTTATATCCTGATACTTTCCCGTATTCCTCCAATCTGAAATATAATTTTCTTAAGGATTCCAATGG